>NW_017306975.1:855617-880823 GCF_000935625.1 Nanorana parkeri | reverse complement strand
TGTTAAAAAATTTTGATATGGGGGGCTAACCCGGCTGAGGTAAATGTGACAATATTTCAGAAATGTACTAAATATGTTTTGTTTTGTTTTTTGCCTTGACATACACTTTATATAGCAGACTGAAAGTATATTTTCCTTATGGCTTTAGGATGCTTTTGAATACAGCAGTGTAGTTATTGGTGGACACTTTTTCCAGGGAGAAGAGATATGAGATTCGAATGAGAGGAGAGTTCAGGAAGGCATGAAGCAATGTGTATTTGGATGAGCTTCTGATCATCTCTGTGCAGTGTGCTGAAACCCAGTTCAGATAACACAGTTTGAAGGTTCTGCAACACTGTATTTGTGGTTCACAGCTGACCAAGGTTGAGGAGATTCTGGTCTTGACAGTTTGGACAAAGACTATGCTAGCGGCTTGCATATTCCACAGCAGCACACGTTGTCTACACATGCTTCAACTATGCACAGGACATGTTGCCAGATAGCAAGGATAACTTGCTACAAACTTGTGGCAGGGTGAAATTGTAATTTTTGTTAACTTGCTGCACATATTCCTGGCAAGTTGTAGACTTGCAGAACACTTGCAGCACAAGTTCTAGTTAACACTTTTTGAATTTGTAGCAAATTTGCTTGGACAGTCTACAGCAAGAGTCCTGCAGGTCTTAGCAAGAGCTCTGCAAGCTCGCTGGTCTGGAGACTTGCAATGCAGACTTGCTGTAATTGTGCAACAAAATTGTGAAGCTTGGCAAGTCTGCAATAGTTTAGCAAGTCATGTTCAAACTTGCAGCTCAATTGCTTGCTATCTGGGTTGTCAGGATGTTAGGCTTGGTACCCAAACCTTGTATCAGGATGGTGATGGTAGGAGCCCACACGTGGGGAACTTGCCAGTACGATTGGTACCTCTACTCAAGCAGACTAGTATACTGCACAATCTCCTGCGTAGTGGTAGCCTGTGCAGGGGCTGTCCAAGAACACGGTATCCAAATCACAATCCAGAATTGAAGTTGGTAATGTAGCAAAGGTCGGGGCAGGTAGCAAGGTAACAGGGTCATAGAATAAGCCAGGCATTGGTACACAGGAATCAGAATGGGTATAACGCTAGGCACTAAAAGGACTAACTTTTGCCGTAACCAAGCACAGAATGACTCACCCATCCTGCTAATATACCGGTTGGTGATGAGGTGAGGTCACTTCCAGAGACTGACCACTTGCTTGAAGAGGCGTGCACTGGCCGTTTAAGAGGCGGTCCAGTGCTCCGGTGTGTCTCTTCTTGAGTGGCTTCAGTCAGAGAGGCGGGCAGATTGGCAGAGGCAGCAGCCGCCAGGCTCAAGGCTGCAGGAGCAGCATGCCCGGCATCCGGCTGTAAGACTACCCAACAGCGTGGAACCCCGCGGGAGGTAGCAGGTAAGTCCTCACACCTTAGTACTTTTGTTGCCCAAAACACTAGAGACTCTACTTCACCAGTCTTTAACAGAGGCTTGTGATGGGGAAGGAAGTGAATAGCATGCTTCACTTACCATGTCCTAGCTCCCTTTCCTTTTTAAATTCAAGTTCCCATGAATGAGAAAATCTTACTGGAATGAAATGCATAAGCATGGACACATTTTTCTGCTTTTAACCAAGGATGCAATTAAGATGTCCCTTATATTTTAGGTGACTTTATACTCTGGAGTTAAATCTTAAAAATGCATTCAAGCACCCTAGCTATTAATAAGACTATACCTTATTTGTGTATCACTTGGCTGTAGATCCTCAAATCATCTCTGAATTCAGGCTGACAATGTCCTTCCTTCTGGAGGGTGGCTACTTTTGTTCCCCATGATCCCTTTGTGTGTTGTAAAGTAACCATCTCTCCAAGCTTGCTCCTGTGATGGACTACAATCTCACGTTTAGTTTATTAATTTGTATTGAGATTGTAGTCTATCACGGGGACTTGGTACAAGTACCGTACTTGGTACAAGTATGTGAACAGATACTTTTCGAGCTCAAAGTCTAGACTAGAGAAAAATTCAAAAATTAGGAGGCAGCTGTAATTTGTAAGGAGCATACGGACCTCCTGGTATTTGTACATCTCTGTTTTAATGTATCAGTTTTTTTAATAAACATATATATGGGATTCACCGATACCATTTTTTCAAGTACAAGTACTGATACTTGTCCAAGTACTCACAGATACAAGTACTGATACATTTTTGTTTATTGTCATGTGACAGCTTTTCTAAAACAATACAGACTAATGATTTCAGGGAAGTTGTGGAGCGCCAGAGCTAGGTCCCAGCTGCTACCGCTGCAACCGCTGCATCCCTACATAGAGGCCATGTGGAACAAAAGTAGCCATGCTGCAGAAGGAAGGTCAGTGTCAGCATGAATTCAGAGATGATTTGAGGATCTACAGCCGAGTGATGCACAAATAAGCTACATTATTGTTAATATTTAGGGTACTTGAATGCATTTTTAAGACTTAAACATTGAGTTTAGTGTCACATTAAGAGCCTGTTCACATGATATCAGGTCCTGATCAGGTGCGGATCTGCAGACCCGGTGCTACTGATGCAGTGCGTTTTGGACGCGTTTTTGATGCGTTCCAGTAAAAAAAAAAAAATTGTATTTTTTTTTTGCTCGAGTGGGGCTGTCATTATGTTAGCTGCAGTGTAGTGCGTTTTTGACGCATTTTTGATGCGTTTTTGCCGCGTTTTGCGTTTCCGGACCGTTTTCTGACCGTACAAAATGTGAAATGCAGTATTTTTTCTGTCGTAACCTGAACGGACTGCGCACGTGAGAACTGTAGCCCATAAAACACATAGGGATCCATTGGGATGCATTTTTAGTGCAGGAGCGTACGGATCAGGTCAGCACAGAAAACGGACGTCGTGTGAACAGGCCCTTAGTGTGTCTGTTATCATCGTTCAAGCTTTAACACAGAACTAGAAATACAACTAGAGATTTACTAGGTACATTTCTTAGAGATTGTAAGCAACCTATCCAGAATAAATAGCATCTAATACTCTATCAACATATCCTGATTCTAGTCCTCAAGGATCACCTTCTACTGTCTACCTGATCTCTATGCAAGATAACATGACTTTTATAGGTAACGGTTATTAGTCAATACATTCTGCAAAAATGGAAAACATGTAGTACTAGTGGTACTTGAGGAAAAAGATCAGTGCAACTCAGTACATCTGTGTTTCTTTCTTATATTAAATATCTCGATGACAGGCCTGGACTGGATCATTTATCAAATGGGATATGTAAATGCAGAAATAACAGGCGTAGACTCCCAGAAGCTCTGCATTGCACTTAACACCTATGGCGCTGCCAGTGCCAGAAGAGCTACCTGCAATGATTGCTGGCTCAAGCAGATTCAGATCTGGTTCTACACTGAAGTAGGTTTTGGCAGTTTCAAGAGAAATAGTGGCCTCCTGTGTAGGATTTAATAGAGAATATTACTGCTGGGAGAAAACAGTTATCTTACTGTATGTTTTTTGATTTAAGCAACTGTGGTAAATGAAAACATAGTAAAGAACACCATGGTGGTTCCTTATGTCACAGGCCCTCTAACATTTATCTTAGAATATATTGAATTATTAATATGAAGCTTACTACTTACTACTTTTCAGATATACCTGTAAAACAGTTCACCTTGGAAGCAGCACAATGAATGAAAAGTTGAAGGTCAGCTTTGAGTTGATATTTCCAATATTATAATAATTGCTGTTCATCTAAAAATTCTGTTATGTTTTTGCAGTAAGTTTGTTATAAAATCTTGGTTTGAATACCTTGCCTTCCTTTAGTGCAGTGTGCTAGAACCAGCTGCCTCCTATTGCTGCCTCCCTGTGACAGGTATTGTTGCATTTTTGGAAAATTTTCCCCCCCGGAGTTTGGATGCTGGCCACTTAAAATGTATGTAAATCCACAATGGTTTAGATAGGAGTTGGAAAGAGATAAAACTCCTACTTGGTTAATTTGTGCTGTTTGTGTCCTGCTGGGGAGATTTTGTTTCATGTCCTGATCTGGAGACACAAAAGGAAATGAGAGAAATTGCTCTAAAGTGAACACAATTTCCATCCTAGAAAGCTGTCAGAAGAGCATATGACCTTACTGTTGGATATTGGTGGATTTTCCTAACCTCTGCCATGGTGAGTCAGAACTCAACAGTTTGGGATTTCCCCTTAACTTCTGCCCTGATGATAATGGTTACCTAGACAGTCAGAGGAGTGAATAGTCCCATGGGAACAAAGACTAAAATAAAAACATAGGCTCCAAATTCTTCCTTACTTTATTTTTGTGTTCAATAAAAGATTTGGAAATGTTACAATTGATAGTTTTAACTAGGGTTGCACAGATACCAAGTACAGTACTCGGTACAAGTACGAGTACATGTACCGATACTTTTGAGCTCCAAGACTACACTAGAGAAAAATTCAAAAGTTAGGAGGCCGCTGTCATTTGTAAGGAGCACATGGAGCTCCTGGGATTTGTACATCTCTGTTTTAATGTACAATTTTGTTTTTATAAATAAAAATAAAGGGATGCACAGATACCAGTTTTGCGAGTACGAGTACTGGTACTTGCCGAGTACTTACAAGTACAAGTACTGATACTTTTTTGTTTATTGTCATGTGACAGTTTTTCTAAAACAATACAGACTAATGATTTCAGGACAGTGGTGGAGTGCCAGAGCCAGGTCCCAGCTGCAACCGCTGCAACCCTAGTAGTTCTCATGAAAATGCCAAGTATCTGCACTGGTACTCGAAAAGTATCTGTGCATCCCTAGTTTTAACATATAGGCAATTGGTAAAGAATTACTGTATATTTAAACAAATTAAAGCTTTTATTTCCTGTGCCAAATGATCGTTTTTGAGTGACAGACCATCTGAAACTAACAAATCTGTGCATAGATTATGTGCCTATTGTTTCATGAAGAGGCAGACTTTAAGGCTCTATTTACACACTTTATCTACATGCCCTTTAGTATGTTAAAAATGAACAATTTTTCTGAAATGCTAATACTATCCAGAAAACTCTATTGTCAGAAAGTCAAGTCGGTTTTCATGTATGTCTTATATATTTTATCACAGACAGATTCCTCAGATTTTTCATTGTGCAACAACTCCTGCAAGCATTTCAAAGGATGAAATCCTAACATGAGATACAGACACTACTTCTCTGTGCAGCTACTTCCTCTGTAAGTGAGGTAGCTGGGTTTCTGTTAACAAGCCCCCTATGTGATAGCAAAAAGGATGTGACAGGTCCTCTTTATGGAGATATCAGGGGTCTATTAGACTTCTGATGTCACCTAAGGAAGCTATGGCCACAGCAGCCAGAGAAAAGGGGGGAGGCAGGGTTGGTGGGAGGTTTTGAGGCTTAAAGACAGAGGGGGTTACAGGTATAGTAGTGAATGGGGACGGTGCAGTCATATTGAGATCTCTCCCTCACCTCTCATGATGAGAGAGGGAAGGAGAGAAAGCTGCAGCCATTGTTTACATTATGTGACACTTGTGATTGGTCACAGCAATCACATTGTGCAGAGCCGGTTTCATTGGCTCTGTACCTTGTTTCGTAAACTGCACTGTCCAATTGACAGTGTGTTCACAATTTTCTTCTCGTGCACGCACTAGTGGGCACGAGAGAACAGGAAAAAAAATTCCATACATACAAAACCGCATTGAAGAATGAATGTCCATTTATATACAATGGACAGACAGCAAGTGGTTAAAATGCAAAGAGACACTAGGAGGGTAGTTCACAAGCTCTGTACACCCACAACTGAATTTGCAGTTGTTTTTTGCACTTAAATATGTAGCTGTTAGAACTCATGAAGTTACCTGTGTATGGTCTGGGACCGTTTTCAGTAATCCATGAAAAGTGTTAGTTTTTTTCTTTCTACTCTTGTTACTGTCCCTTGCTTCATGATAGTCAGTGGAAGCTGCTCCCTCCATAGCCGACTGGGCTTGTTACTGTCCCTCCTGTCATGATAGACAGCACAAGCTGCTTGCTTGACTGGTGACTAGACATATTACTGCCCTTTGTGCATCACAGTGCCAGCAGTATAAGCAACACTGAACTTTTGCCAGCAGATGGACAGTGCCACCATGGGTGTCGCTGCACCTGGGTACGGTGGTGTATTTAGCTTTGGGGCTGCCCTAGACAAGACGAAACTCGGCCAGCCCCCCAAATCTAAATGTGCCCCACCCCTTCATGTTTAAGACTTTCTAATGCACAGTGCGCATTAGAAGCTGCAGAAAAACATACAGAGACCACCACATTTCCTGGCTGGAGGACATACAGCATCATCTAGCTCTTTCCTTCCAATTTTACTGCTTTTTCATACCTTATTTTTATTTACCTCCCCATTGCTCTCATAGTGGCCATTTTTACTACGGCAGATTAATATATCTCCCTTTACTTCCTGGAACTCTGGCACATGTGACTAGGACATGTGACCATGCACATCATCTCTGGGGAGGAACATGCCTTTCCCTGAGATCTCGTGAGGTTTCCCAGTAATGCACTGCTGATGTAGCCTTCCCAGCATGTAATGCTTCGGCACATTACATCACTAATTATTATTATTATAATACAGGATTTATATAGTGCCAACAGTTTGCGCAGCGCTTTACAATATAAGAAAGAAATTACAATTACAATACGATTCAAGACAAGATGGTAAGGAGGGCCCTGCCCGTGAGGGCTTACAATCTAAAACACTAATGCCCAAGAGGAACAGGAAGTGGAAAAACTAATCGTAAGTAAAAGAAAAATATGTTTGTTTAACTAATGAAAGTAAAATAATTTCATATCAGCATGCAAAGCTGCACACTGATGTGATTTTAGTGAAAGGGATAAAGGCCCGCTTTAATCCTTGCAGTACAGGGGTAGACCCACTGCAAGGATTGGGAAGGGGGGGAAAAACTTTGACTTTAATGTCACTTTAAGTTACAATGACTTTTTAACATGTGAGCTACTCTATGAACAGAAGTGACCACAGACAATACACTGATCATTAGTAGAAGTAATTTAAAGCTGAACTCTGGATATGAAAAAAACATTTTGCTTTCCACTCCACACCCTCCTAGGCAACGCAATGTGTTGTTATTTTAACTAAAAACTTTAATAATAGCCCAACTTGCAAACAAAGAAATGCCCAGAGTTCTTCTTTATTTTCAAGTTGGGCTATTATTAAAGTTTACTCTTCAGATGTTCTGACGGGAGCGCACAGCGAAGACACAGGCAAGTTTAAATGTTTTTTTTTAATGTTTTTGCTTATATCTACTGCTTTAATACATCTGCCCTGACTCTTCAAGTAATAGTATTGAGCTCAGTCATACTTAGAAAGTTACTGGCAGCGGATGGTGCTGATGATATTTTCTTGGCCTAAGTACTGGTGGGCAGTAACAACAATAGGCAAGAGGCCTTTACCTGCCTGCTTTTAATTAGATATTCGCCAGGCTTTGAAAACAATTTATGATCTCTCCAAGTCAGTGCTTACCACATTTCCTGGCAGTAGATGAATCACTAAGTTTATAGTAAGGATGGCCTTTGTATTGGTTCAGTGGCTTCTCTGACATTGTGACATTGGTGGGTGTTAGTGAAACTTTCCTTGGATATCACTTTCTGGAGTTTCTATTACAGTGAAACTGAGTATTCCCCTTGCCTCTTACAGGCTGGTGGGGATTTTCCGGTGAGAAGCTGCCTTGAAACCAAATCACAGATGTCCCCTAGGCATTCCTGCTGTATGTTTATTGCTGTTTGCTGCTGAGTTTATTCAATAAAACAGGTGATCAGATGTAACTGTTTGCAATTTTGTGGTACACTGAATAAACAGTATTTATCTTTAATTTCTCTATCCCTGTAGCGTCCCCTTGGATCCTAAACTTACATAGGACTTTTACTTCTACCTCCTTCTGGTAGCCAGCTACCGGGCAGTGCCCCTGGTCGCTCAGTTATCTAATGCTATTTTGTTTTGTAGACTTTTAATAGAGTTTATCTTTCATTGATCTGACGACAGTAAACTGAAATATGTTTGGCCAATACAAGTTACAGTACTTGCACTTCTCTCTTCACATTGCTTAAATTAATCCAGTAGTCTACATTATGGGGTCTATTTATAAGTTATCTACAGGGCCCTTAGCCCTTTGTATATCTGTGAATGTTCATTGTGTGCACATATAACCAATCTACTAGATTGTAAGCTTTTCTGAGGATGGCCCTCCCAACCCTCCTGTTTGCTGCGCAAACTGTTGGCGCTATATAAATCCTGTATATTAATGATAATAATATATGCCAAATGAACGTTCTTTAGTTGTATTGTGTTGTATTTTTCATGTAATACTGCATATTGGCCACTAGATGGCACTGAGCAGCATAAAGAATAGAAAATTATTTCCTATGCTCCTTTAGATTCTTATAATGCCATAATGGAATATTCCATGGAAACATTTGAAAATTCATTGCACTTGTAAGTAAAAAAAAAACCTAAAGAACATTCATTGTGGCATATATGTACACAGAGCGAGTACCCTGAGAACTGTTTTTTATAAATAGACCCCTATGTGTGTAGGTGTCATCATCTCTGTACAGTGAGCAGGGAGGTGACCCAAAAGCAGTAATGCTTAACCAAGAAGTAGCAGAATGCTGTTATCGACTAGCAGAGGTGTTTGTAACACATGAATTGGCTGGCTGAAATTACAAAGCCTTTGTAAAAACTAAGCATGTAAGAATTTGAACAATATATGTAGCTGTTTGCTCCAAATTCTGTTGGTTATGTGTTTAGATGAAGAAATCTTGAGATCTTGAGGAATGCTGAGTTAAGTTTTACTTGCTTAGAAGGACATTACATGTGTGTATACAGCATTGTGCAGGAAACATATATACAGATAGAGCTTCCTGTATATCATAGATATAAGCATGCACATAGAAAACTAGCATACAGACTAGCATAGACCAACTTTGCACTACAGTGCCATCTACTGCTCAAAAGACATAATTACATCTCACGGCTCCCTGCAGGGATTCTCCCCTCCCCGCTCCGATCCTCCAGCGCTGACTGGCGGAACGGACGGGGGAGAGGGCGGGCACAGCTGGCTCTGCCTCTAGATAGGCAGAGCCAGCTGTCATTCACACAGCTGGGTGGATCTCGAGCTGTAGCTCGCGATATACTGAGCTTTGGGTCGCGGGAGGATGCTAGTTTATGTCCTCCAGTGAGCCTTAGGAGAACTATGGGGAAAAACACTTACCCGATAGTTCTCCTTTAACTTGAAAAAGCCAATCAAACTTATTCAAAAGAAAACTAACAGGGTTATTCACAAAAGGGTGAAGAGTTTGTAGAAGGGAGGAGAAGTGAGCAATCCAGGACAACATAGCTGAACTGGATTTTTTCCAAATCAGCTATGTTGCCCTAGATTGTTCACTTCTCCTCCCTTCTACAAACTCTTCACCCTTTTGTGAATAGCCCTGTGAGAGTTCCACTTAAAGTGTACTGTATGTAAACAAACAAAAAATGAACTTCTCCTATTTGCTCCCTTTTTGGTTTATTAAATATAACATTGAAAGTTATTTATTATATCTGTTCAATAAGTACAAAAAACAAACTGTTGATCTTGTCAGAAATTCAGAGCTGTCCGTTGTCTTGTTCACACTTCCTGTGTTACCTGGAGGAGAGGAAATGGCCCTCCCAGTTCTTATCTTGACTACATAATAATTAACCTTTATGTTGTGGAGATGGGAGAGTGGGTGGGCTGGGTTAGTTTACCAAAATAAAACTGAGCAGGACTGACCCTATTCAATAGAACATATGAGCTGGGTACATTTCTGGCTGGTCAACAATGATTAAACATGGGGAAAGGTGCATGTATTTAGCATATTGCAATACTGCATATTTTTTTGTCCTTGACATACATTTTACTTACTGTACCGACATACATATTTATTTACTGTAACTAAACAACATAATGTGCAGAAGTTCTGGAATTATGTGAATATGCCATAGCCTAGTCATAGAGAAAGCTTTCATTAGTGGAACACTAAACGGCAGAGGCAGTATATTCTACTACTCCCTGCTATGCTTTTTGCCTCCTTTTTTTTAGGTTTGCATCAAATAAAACCATATGTACAAATATCATCCTCTCCTATCTTTCTTCCGTGCAGATTTCAGACTTCAAAGTCCTCTACTTGCAGCAGTGACTATCATTCTTGGTTTGTTGAAGTGAATATTTTGAAGTACTAATAAAAGGTTGTTGTCATTTTTGTAAGTCTTCCCTAATTTAATGAGACAAGTAATTATGGGAGGCCTGACTCCAAGCCTGTTCAAAACAGGACGGAAAAGGCTAACCTCCCCTGGGAGGCAACGGGCCTAATTGAAGGAAAATAAACACAGAATAGAGGCGAATGTTGGCAATGAAGAAATAAAAGGCCTTTATTATGAGGAAGTCTATAAGGAGCTGGGTTTACCATCCCTGAAATGAGTTTGCTGTATAAATACATCTTTATGGCTCTCTCCTGTATAAGACAGACTCCCTTATATGCCTTTTGGCTTAGACTCTGATGCTGTGAAAGGAAAGGTTCTTACGAAGGAGATCAGAGTGCTACATACAGTGGACATCTTGTTGCAAAAGCTGCCTGTTGGGTTTTTAGTCCCAGGCTGATATTTGTCAATGGTGTTGGTAACATTTTTGCTGGTGTGTAATGAAAAAAAAATGTTTTGTTTTTATTTTATTTTGTTTTGTTTTTCTTCCCATATTTTTTCCTGTTTAAAGGCCTTTGAGACTTTGAGGTACATAAAGAGGGAAGTGTTGGAGTTCGAGACTCGGCCTTCCAGTAAAACGTTCTAAGTGTATTAATGTTAACATTTTACAGCCATGTCTCGTTACAAAGTTGGCAGATGTAGGAAAATTTTAGGACTTTTGAACTGTACTTTCATTACAGAGGGCTCACCCTGACACGTGATGTATAAGAAATGTCATATGACAATTTATACTCTTTGCAGTAGCCAGTGGCTGTATGGTGAAGATACATTTCTAAATATATTTGAAATGTAATTTTATAATGTTATAACGTGGCAATATGTACCCTACTGCAAGAAGTTTATTATATGTAAATTACAGTTAAAGCATATTCTCTAGTCAATTTGTTTTGCGTTTTGGAATAGGTAAGGGTTTATTTTTTCTTTTTTTTTTTGCTCTCTCTGTCAGGTCATAGTGTCCTTCACTTTCTGTTCTGGTGTCACTGTTACATTGAATATGGGGAACTCTCCAATAAACTTACAGAGATTACAGCCTTTCCCTTTTCTACTAATAAAAATGTGTTTGTTTTTTGCTTTTGTTCCTTAAAAATAAATGTTCCCTTCAGCTTTGTCACTAAGACAGGAAGTAAGAACAAATTCTCCCAAACAGGACCATGGACATGACAACAAATAACTGGGGTTCTAACTAGAGTTGCCACCTGTCCAGGATTTACCCGGGCAGTCAAGGTTTTGAATGTTGTGTCTGGCTTTCATGGCATTTGAAACCCGGACACAAGATGTCAGGCAGACAGGGGCAACCAAAATTAAGATAGGGCTACTGCCCCCCCACTGAAAATAGTCTCAATTGTTATATTTACATATGAATGGGTAGCGCTATTTACATATGAATAAGCCACAACTAATTCTCCCAAGAAATGTCAGCGTGTCGCTTGAGTGTTCGGGTTTCACTTGAAAAAAAGGTGGCAGCCCTAGTCTTAACCATTCCCTGACTAGAGATATACTTTAAATGTGAAAAATTAACATGATACAATCTACCTGGCTCATGCCTCTAATTTTCACCCCAGCAATGATTGTGCACTAAAACAGTGCCTCATGTCAATCTCATGTTGTTAACCTTGCTGTACCTGATGCATGAAAGTAACAGTTAAAAAATAAAAGTCAGAATCTGTTTGGATGCTGTAGAGCAGTGCTTCTCAACCTTTCTAGGGCCGGGTCCCCTTGGTAACATTTGGCATCTGGCGGCGTGGCGGGAGAACTGACACTGCTGCGCTAGGAGAGGGCTGAGGAGGAGTCTCACCTAGCACAGCAGAAATCACACAGCGACCCACAGGTTGAGAACCACTGATATAGGCAAAGACAGGACCGGGCTCTGCAGCTGGAACTAGAAGAATTGGATTTAAAGTGTGTGGCTATATAATGTATGAGGTACATACTCCGCAGTACTGTCACTAACAGAGCAGCCCATACCGTTCAGTGTAAACCATGAGAGTTACACCTGATAAGATATACCGTATTTTTCGCTCCATGAGACGCACTTTTTTCCCCCTAAAAGGAGGGGGAAAATGTGCCTGCGTCTTATGGAGTGAATACCTATCACCCGACGCCCAGGACTTGCAGTTTCGGGTGCCGGTCGAGTAGTTTCTTTGTACATTCAGTCCTGCTCCTGACAAGCAGAGCTGAATGTACAGTGTGAGCCGCTGCTCGTTCAATTCAAGTGATCTAATTAGATCACTTGTATTAAATCGAGCGGCGGCGATCGTGTCCAACCCCCCCCCCCCGTGGTTTTCGGGATCTACCCGGGTTACCATGGGATAGGAGCTCACCATGGAGCCCCTTCGTCTGCTCTGTGTGATTACTGAGACCGTGGTGCTGTAATCACAGTGCCACCTGTCTCAGCGGTCACTGAACTGCAGCTTCTGTCACGGAATCCCTGACACAGAATGCCTGCGTCCTATAGACCGGAGCGCCTTATAGAGCGCAAAATACAGTACTTACTTCCCCTTCTCCAGTCTGTACTCCTCCCTCCACACTCTACTATGCTGGAGGACCTTGCAGTGTGTCACAGTCATGTGACCAGCTCCTGGGGTGGGCGGGGTCGGCTGTGCTATGGTGGGGTTTTTTTCTGACTGACGGCGGCCGGCAGCTCCGATGTCAGAAAAAAAAACAGAGCAGAGAAAGGTTTACTCTGCTCGATCGAGCAGAGTAAACCTTTCTGGGAGAAAGTGTTTCTCTCCCCGGGGGCCGGTAGGCGACCCCTGGCAAATCGTCAGTCGACCCCCAACGGGGTCACGACCCACAGGTTGAGAACCACTGCTGTAGAGCAATACAGACACTTTTTATGAAGGACACTTTGTTTAGTAACAGTTAATCAACATGTTTCTAACTGGAAGCCAACTGATATTAACAAGGGGAAAATACAGTATAAAAAACAGTGGATTATATTTGTAATATTTGTCTGTAGCTAGTAGATAGTCTAGAACATCCTTTCTCAACCAGGGTGCCGTGGCACCCTAGTGTACCTCCTGGACTCCTCAGCGGTACCTCAAAATTTTGTGACAGTGAGACTGTGATGTGAAGGGGAGGGGAATGATGACTGTGAAGTGAAGGGGGCTCCTGATGTAAAAGGGGAATGCTGATGTGAAAAAGGGGACTGTGATATGGAAGTGGGGCTTCTGATGTGAAAGGTTGGGCTCCTGATGTGAAGTGGGGCTACTGATGCAAAGGGTGACTCTGATGTGAAGGGGGGGGAATCTTTATTTAAAGGCGGCACTTTAATGTGAAGGGGGAAAACCCACTTTTTAAGTGTTTTTGTGTGGGATTTCTGCATACCTGGCTTTATATTATAAAGTTCTTATAATATAAAGCCAGGTATGCAGAATTGGATATAGCTGTGCCACACTACAGAGTGTTCATGTTCTTCATAATATTAAGAAACTGACCTAAAATCATGATTTTGTATTGCTTTAGAAAAAATGTGACCTGTCCCTTTAAGAAAAAGTATCGGTAATTGGTATCGGCAAGTACTTGAAAAAAAGTATCGGTACTCGTACTCGGCCTTAATAAAGTGGTATCGGTGCATCCCTAGTTACCAACATTGCAAATAAATAAATAAACTAGGAGGACTAGGATAAAACAGAGGTGGACTTCATATGCCTCCTGCCATAGCAAATTGTGTGCTTCTCCCTGCCTGTTGGGGCTTTGTTGGGAACATGGGGGTCTGTGCACTTTTGTTGGTAAATCCTAGATAAAGGGATACCGGGCAGCTATCATCACGTGAGACAGGTTCTACCCAACATTCTGTTTCATAGGACTGTCCATTTTTTACCTTAATTATAAATAATATAAAGATAAATAAGCCCTCTGCAGCTGTCAATCACTAGAAGGGGACCTGATGGAGAACTTCAGGTCCCCCTCTGCTGATTGGCAGTAGCAGAGGGTGGTTGCAATAGCTGGTTTCCTATTGGCTATTGCAAAGTGAAATAGCCAATAGGAATCTAACTATGCATTCCTATGGTGGTTTTTTTTTTTTTTCATGACTGACGGCAGCTCCGATGTCAGAAAAAAAAACAGAGCAGAGAAAGGTTTACTCTGCTCGATCGAGCAGAGTAAACCTTTCTGGGAGAAAGTGTTTCTCTCCCCGGGGGCCGCTAGGCGACCCCTGGCAAATCGTCAGTCGACCCCCAACGGGGTCACGACCCACAGGTTGAGAACCACTGCTGTAGAGCAATACAGACACTTTTTATGAAGGACACTTTGTTTAGTAACAGTTAATCAACATGTTTCTAACTGGAAGCCAACTGATATTAACAAGGGGAAAATACAGTATAAAAAACAGTGGATTATATTTGTAATATTTGTCTGTAGCTAGTAGATAGTCTAGAACATCCTTTCTCAACCAGGGTGCCGTGGCACCCTAGTGTACCTCCTGGACTCCTCAGCGGTACCTCAAAATTTTGTGACAGTGAGACTGTGATGTGAAGGGGAGGGGAATGATGACTGTGAAGTGAAGGGGGCTCCTGATGTAAAAGGGGAATGCTGATGTGAAAAAGGGGACTGTGATATGGAAGTGGGGCTTCTGATGTGAAAGGTTGGGCTCCTGATGTGAAGTGGGGCTACTGATGCAAAGGGTGACTCTGATGTGAAGGGGGGGGAATCTTTATTTAAAGGCGGCACTTTAATGTGAAGGGGGAAAACCCACTTTTTAAGTGTTTTTGTGTGGGATCACCCTTAAAATCTATGACATTTTAGACTGGGATGCCTCGAGATTTTTAAAGAGTTACATTTTGGCACAGCATGGTGCTGTGCCAAAATGTAACTCTTTAAAAAGACTCTTTAAAAAGTCTTTCCATGGTGCAGACGGGCTGGCCACCAGCACCATGGAAACTAATGATGCTAATGCAGGGTGGGTGGGATTGTAAAGGGGGCTCCCGAGTTAAAGGAAGATTCTGATATCTGGAATATCTGGAATAGGGGTCTGGTATGGATTTTGGTGGGGCCACACATTATTTACATTTTTACATATATGTTTTTACATTGCAGACTGTAGTGCCTTGAGATTTTTCATAGTTTCAGGCCCCGTTCACATTGAGCGATTTATCGCGCGGTAATTCCCGCGATATCGCGGCTATTTACCGCGCGATATCGCTCTTCAATGCTTTGCAATGGGGCAAAGGGTCCTGCTGTCGCGGGTCGTGTGTCGCTACAGCAGGACCCTTTTTGGAGCGGATTTTGCCGCGATTCTCACTTGCTCAATGCAAGCATTTGCGCGATATCGCGCAAAATGCAAATCGCGCGACAAACGCGCGATTTGCTAATCGCGCAGTGTGAATGGGGCCTTAAAAGGTGCTGTGACTGAAAAAAGAGACAAACATTGCACACTGCACTCCATTGCCTAGGTACACAAATAATGGCTTCATTAGTTTCTCAGACACATATCGCTGCCTTCTTAATCTAATACCACCCAAAGGAGTTTATAGTACATAACCATACATTAGTGGTTTGGATGTATAGAATCAGTGCAATGTGTCCAGCCTCCTTCCGTTTGCACCTCATCACGTAAGTGCTCATCACCATTATCCATATTGACTGAACATATCCACATTGTGGTTGATAAAAGCTTCAGGGTTAATCCCTGCACTGAACTATTGACAATATTATAACTGTGGATCGGCAGTACCGGATGTAATGACAATTAATGTGCCATCTGCATTTTGTGCTGGGTCAGTGTGTGGTTTGCTCATAAACCTAAATATTTGTGTCTTACGACAGCGTTATCCAGCAACAAATAAGGCAAATGCACTATGGCAATGGTTATGGAAAGTTGTTTAGAATAGCTGTATACTGTAGCCAAGCACAAGTTATACACCAGTTGTATTGCTGGGCATTTATTTTAAGCACTGTCTGCTCATACATAAAAGAGAACTCTATTTAAAACCTATTTTGAGCAGAGGAAGATAATGTAAAACCAGCATACATCAATTCAACCTAAAACTGTTTTTTTAGTTGTGGATGGGCAGTGGTTTTTTATATCTCTAGGAAACAGCAGTGGGGATATTTTCATCAGTAGATTTCTTCTTTCCCACAAAATTGTAGACATCCTCAACAAAAGGAGCAAGACTGTAAGCCAATCAGGCTTTACTACATAGCAAAATTAACTGGTTGTGGCTGGCAGGTGGGGAAAAAGTAGGGTTCAACTCATCAGTGTGATCGGTTCCCTTGTGACAGTGTTCAGACCTTGCAGCCATTTACTAGGCCTGAACATGACCGAGGGAGTGGCATTCCTCAGGTCGCCGACACTGCTGATTTCAGCGCACCTGCTCCGATGGAGGAAGGAACCATGAGGCAGCGCTGTCAAAGTCAGGGTGGCTTTGCGGAAATACTGTCATGTTGCCCTGCGTAGGAAAGGTCACAGTGTCTCTTTAAAGTAGAAAGGTAAACATACAAGGTAACAATTGAAATACAGTAATACCTAGACATCTTTTAGACAGCACATGTCGGCTTTTACTTTTATCTACTAAAGTTTAAGCAATACACAATGATTAAGGTCTCTTGATTACATAGTGAGAGAGTAGCAACACACTTATGAGGTCACCCCTACCCTTTCTCTATCTATCATTCAGCAATAGATGAATCAGTGGTGGTGTTGGCGACACGAGGGTGCTACTCCTTCAGTCATGTGACAGCACTTGGGTCAAGTGATTTACATGCTAGGCCCGAGTAATGTCAAAGGGAAACAGATCATTTTCAGTATTCAGTTTTGGTATAAATACACCTTTGATGATCTGCTAAGGGTATAAATACAGCTTTGCTGATATGCTTAGGGTATAAATACACCTTTGCTGGTCTGCTGAGGGTATAAATACACCTTTTATGATCTGCTGATGGTATAAATACACCTTTGATGATCTGCTGAGGGTATAAATACACCTTTGCTGGTCTGCTGAGGGTATAAATACACCTTTGCTGGTCTGCTGAGGGTATAAATACACCTTTGCTGGTCTGCTGAGGGTATAAACACACCTTTGCTGGTCTGCTGAGAGTATAAATAAACATTTGCTGGTCTGCTGAGGGTATAATACCAATTTCCTGGTCTGCTGCGGGTACAAATACATATTTTCTTTTAAAATGAAAGAAATTCGTGTACTTTGATTGCAATGATCAGTTCAGGATGTGCACGTAAATTATATATCACTAGAGAACAAATCTTTTTAAAAGTTTTGCTTTCTAAAAAACATTTGTTAATTATGATATGATAGACTCCTTCAAGCTGAACACAAATATACTTTTGAGAGTGACTGTATTATGTAGGAATCCTGGGAAATATGAATTTAACTTTTAATCACTATAACATGTTTAATCGCATAATGTTTATTTACATATAATGCATAATTTCTGATACGTAGCACAAGTTCAAGAGGACTAAATGTTTTGCTGCAGATTTGCGTTTGTGTCTGGTGCATCTCGTTGCACTGTCCAACAATAGTAGGGATGCACCGATACCAGTTTTTTGGTATCGAGTACGAGTACCGATACTTGTTTCTAGGGAGCCTGGCTTCCTGACTAATCAGGAAGCCAAGGGGTGGGTCATGATGTGCCACCTGGCTTCCTGATTGATCAGGAAGCCAGGCTGCCTAGCAAAAGTGAAGCCGCCTTCTTTACCAATCATGAAGCGAGGAGGCAGGTCATAACCCGGCGACCGGCTTCCCAGGAAGTCGGCTCCATACTGACTCTGACCGGAGGTTCCGGTTTTGGGGAAGGTATCGGAGCATTTAGGCTAGTACTTGCCCAAATACTTATAATCGGCACCGATACTAGTATTGGTATCGGTACCTCACTAAACAATAGTCATTCAGCATTGATGTATTCCAGTTGCCCTGAAACCTTTCATCATATTAGTCACTGACTGTACCTAGATTTTCAGGAAAGAAGTCAAAGTGTGAATTCAGAACACATCAGTGACATGCTGCACTTAATGGTCTTGTATGCTGTGATACGTTTGTCAACCAGCTCAATGTAGTTTGGTGCTCTGTAGTTGGCAGGAAAATTCTTAAAGGAGAACTATGGGGTTAGGGCTTTTCCCCATAGTTCTCCTTAGGGTAACGGGAGGACACAAACTAGCATCCTCCCGTCACCCAAAGCTCAGTATACTGCAAGATACAGCTCGCGGTATACTGAGACGCCGCAACGGATCCCGACAATTCTGTTTTGATCCACCCAGCTGCGTGAGTGACAGCTGGCTCTGCCTATCTAGAGGCAGAGCCAGCTGTACCCGCCCCCTCCCCTGTCCGTTCCGCCAGTAAGCGCTGGAGGATCGGACAGGGGAGGGGGGGAATCCCTGCAGGAAGTCGTGAGTGACACTCACAGCTCTCTGCAGGGATAGATCGAGAAGTGAGCGAGCGCCAGTATGTATTCGCTAACTTCCCGATCTACTGAGCCGACCTCTGACAGTTTCATTGTCACAGGTCGGCTCAGATTATGAGGCCGAGTGAAAATCACTCGCCTCATAATTCTCCTTTAACAACATCTTTGAATGCTTTACAGGTGATTGTCTCTGGCCCCACTAACAGATCTTTGAACCACTTGTCATTGATGACATATCTAACCTGCGGACCAATGAAAATACCTTCCTTAATCTTGGCATCAGTTATCCCTGGAAACATCTATCTCAGGCAATGAAAACCTTCCCCTTCTTTGTTCATCGCTTTCACAGAATTTTTCATCAGTCCAAGTTTTATGTGAAGCGAAGGCAAAAATTTCTTTGTTGGGTCAACAAGTGGTTTATGTGGCTCATTTTTCTGTCCTGCAACCAAATTATTTGGGGTGGCCATTCCTTTTTAATGTAAAATAAAATATTTTTTTTTAATAGGTTTTTTATTTATCAAATATTTTTTTTAATAGGATAGGTTAAATTACACTTTATTTTCGTGATTAGCATCCCAAAATCTATAAGATACACCCAGAAGTGTTTAAGAAGCAAAAGCTTTGTTGTTCAATGTAATTGATCTGCACTGCTGCATTTTTACAAGTGACCCAAAGGAATATTTACCAACTGTCCTCTTAGAACCATGCCCAGTTTAAATAAATGCCCCACCCCCTAATTACAATTAATGTCCTGCCTACAAGAATTTGATAGAAGTACAGCAAAAAAAGGTGCCCCTGGGAACTTTTTTTAAACGTTGATGACTTTGCAAAGGGTGTCTTACCATTGCAAAACAAGCTGTTGGAAACAAAACTATAAAATTACCTTCCACTTGTTTGAGAATTGTCAGCAGACTTCGTTCATCTTTATTCATAGCAGGCTAATGACTATATAAACTGTTTAATAAAAGTCAATATGCTGCTAAGTTTATTCTTCAACTATTGAAGAATCCAGATGGCAGAGTGGCTCGTCCCTTTGTAGACAGGGCTAAACTGGCACATGGCAGTAACTGCTGATAGAGTTATAAGTGAGAGAGAGGCAGCTGTTAAGGACTTGGCATGAAGAAAGCCCTTGGCTCGTAAATGCAACTTGACACACTCTCCGTTCTGCTTGCTTTTTGTGAGCAGCTCACAGGTGGCAGAAAGTCAGTAGCAGTGTAAACGAGGTACTCAGTCTGATGTTACTCCTCATATCAAAGTGACTGGTGTGGGAATCCGCCTGTTTTACTAGTGAGCCACCAGCAAAATAACACCAAGTATCACACTCCTCTCAAAGTCCCTTCCAGAGCAGTGTCACTTTTTCCGAGCAGGCACATCTAATTGGCAGAGCTTTGCATTTTCTAATCAGCTTCTTTATTAGAAACGGTAAGCTGGAAGCATCTCTGGTTTCACTGTGGGATGTTGAAAGTAATATTTATGTTGCAGCTCGTTTACTTGTGTGATAACTTGAAACCCGAGCACAAGATTGAATTGACTGTTATAGCTATGATATTAAAGGGGCAGACCAAATGCTTGACACCTCCCGCTCTTAAGACTGCTCTACTTCTATTATAGCCTATGATGATTCCCAAGCCCCACTTACTGTTTTTTTTAATTCTATTTATTTCAGTCGCAGCAGTTATTTGCAGCTGAAGCCATTAATATAATTAATTTAATGAAGTTGCAGAGTTAAGTAGGGTACACACTGGTAGATTTTGTTCTTATGAAAAATCTATTTAGAACGTTAAATAATGCCATCAGACACTTGATTAATGTCGTTCAAAATTTCATTTGATTATCATTCTGATTTAACATTCGATTTTGGAATGAATGGAGTTTCTTGAACAAAAACCACATTCACTGTTAGAATTTTGTTCGAGCAAGCAAAATTTTCCAATATGCTCCTTCGATTTTTTTTTGGTTACTGCGGTTTAAATTAATCATTAATTTGGCCCAATCAACTATTAGAAAGTCGAAGGAACGTTCCAAAATTTTGATCATTATTCTAACCGAAATTAAATTCTAACCGTTGTGGAATTGTGTAGCAATCCTATGGTGAATTTGGTATTATGATCACCCAGGGCTCTCAGCCAGCGGGGGCTGACTGGTTTCAGGAAGCAAGTGTTTTTACAGTTAAAGAGCTGGCTTTTCGTTTCTTTCCAGGTTTTCTGGATTTTGTTCAAGATCCTGGCAGCGGGAGATTTTAAAGAGAATTGAGATCTCCATTCCTCGATCCATGTTTTGGTAGTGACCAGCACTTGATTGCACAACTGTGCGCATCCTTTATGAAAAAGGGTGCTGGCTAGGGTTCAGGGCTCCAGCTGGGAGACAGGAAAGGTCGCTCTCCAGGAGTCAGGAGGACTCCACCCAGAAGTCAGAGCGGAGCCAGGTGTTGTGCGTGTGTGCTGGAGAAACACCAAGAATTCGAACTCACCTCCACTCCATACAGTGTACAGACCTTGGATGAGAGGTTGGTGCTTGAAGTGACAACACGGATGGTCAGAAGTCAGATACAGTCCATAATAGAAGTCACCAGTAGTGATGAGCCGAACACCCCCGTGTTCGGTTCTAACTCGAACTTTCGAACATGGAAAAAGTTCTAACTCGTACATGACTAGTACATGACCTTGGCACAGTCTTGCACCTGACCTGCGGTCAGGTGCAGGACTGTAGCCAATTACCGTTTTCGGACGGCGCAGTGCATTGTGGGATGTGCCGGGGTCGAACAGACCGCGGACATCCCATAATGTTCGGCGAACGCTAGAACATGCAATGTTCGACTCGAACCTATGGTCGACTCGAACATGCAGCCCATCCTTAGTCACCAGCACTCGATGATATGTGCAAGAAGTAAAGCACTTTTTATTAAATCGTCAAATGCGTCAAACAGCCGCTGTTGGACGCATGTGACGATTTAATAAAAAGTGCTTATCTTCTTGCACATATGATCGAGTGCTGGTGACTTCTATTATGGACTGGAGAAACACCAGAGACAGCTGTGAAATCAAAGAAAACTGGTAAGGCTGAGAAAGCAAGAAGCCTGAGGGTTGTGTGGGACAGAACTGCAGTGAGGACTAGTCTGAAGAGAAACAGATAAAGGTCCGGTGGGTCGAAACAGCCAGACGGTGAGAGTAGGAGCCGGGAGGCTTAACTTGTGTTCATTTTGCAAGCATCGCATGGATGTTGTTCTGAACAACCCTGCGAGGTTATCCACTGTGGATGTTTGAGCTTTCGTTTAAATAAAAGTGGGATACCAGGCCCGTAAAAAGAAGGTATTGCAAGTGGACTGCATCCTTACTCACCATATGTGCAAATATCCCCAGAATATCACACCGTGTATAACCTACTTAAAGTCTTGTTCACACCGTGTCTGTTGAGCTGTGATTTTTTTTTGCACACCAGCACACATGTATGGCATGAACAGGGCACTTCACAAAAACAATTGTTTTCTATGTGCCCTGTTAAACAGTGCATGCGTGCTGGAGTGCAGAAAAACAGACCTGATATGAACCAGCCCAGACTTTTTTAGTTTTTTGTTTTATAAAATACACTGTTAACATTATAAGGGACTAAATTTTTTTAAAATTATATAAAAAATACATCTACCCAAATTATGTTGTAATCGATGTTAGTCAAAATGTTCAAATATGACAACAAATTACGTGTCACGTCTTTGCAACAGAGGGGGCATTCTGTTTACCATGTTTACTGTGTATACTGCATGTCATTTCCGGTTTTTGTAATTGGCTGACTTCTTTTCCAAATAGTTCTTATTAAAATACTAGGTCTGCCCATGTAATTACAGAAGTCAGACCCTTCCGAATAGCACTCAGGAAGGAGAAGGTTAGTAGAATGGCCTGCCTCCAGGGCGGGATTTATATATCAGGAGTTTATAATGATATAACCTTTTTCATTTTAAGTCCTGTCCATTATATAACCACAGCATATACTCAGAAATGTTGCTGTGTTACTGCAGTGTACTTTTTTTAAAAGCAGACCTTTACCCCCTTTTACTAAAAATCACCTCTAAACCACTATAAAATCATCTTACATTCTTTAGTTAAACATATTTTTCTCTTACTTATAATTATTGTTTGTCCACTTCCTGGTCCTCTTGGGCATTAATGATGTAATGTGCCCAAGTGATGCATCCTGGGAAGATTACATCAGCAGTGCATTGCTGGGAAATCTCATCTGTAATCTCGCAAGATCTCAGGGAAAGGCATTTTCCTCCCCTGAATTATTGTGCATGCTCACATTTCCTAGTCACGTGTGCCATAGTTCCAGGGAGTAAAGGGAGATATAATAATCTGCCTTAGTAAAATTGGCCACTGTGAGAAGAATAGAGAGGAAAAGAAAAATAAGGTATGCAAAGAATAAAAAGCCTGCAGTTCTTTATAGGTATCTGTTTGCAGATCACCATTACTAAACATCTCTAAATTTGTGTTTGCTGTCATTTCAAAGATATGGGTAAAGTTCCTCTTTAAGAATACTGACTTACTAGTGGGTAACCATGTTGTGCATTGACTTGCATTATCAGAGGTCTGACATTGTCAAATAAGAGGCCGAAATAATAATTTTTGGACACATATGTATTAAACTACCATTGTTAGAATAAGAAATTGGTATAAGACAGGGCCAGCCCAGCTAGTACATGACCACCAGCATTCACTCATATAGCCTGCTTGGCTCTCTTGTTGATTCTGTTGCTTACAATCCTCCACATATACATTTGCTGCAAACACCACTGCTCTGGCAAGCCATGACCTAGGCATTTGGTCAGGTGACCTGCTGAAGGGAGTCTCAGGGAGTTCATCGAGTCTCATTCTCCCCTTCAGTTTAGATCTTTTCACCAAACATCTTAAGCTGCCTATACACTGTAATGTTTTCTTAAAACATTAAATACGTTGGATACGGCAGCGTAGTTATACATAGAATTTGGTTGTCACTGTACACACCCGACACAGACCAGGGACGTTATCTAGGATATAATCTGTAACTTAGCTAACAACACTCATAGGTCCACTGGGGTGTCAGGGTCAGACGATTCAGATCGGATGGTGTTGTCATGACGTTGAGGATTTTTTCTTGCATGTATGCCATGTACTTGTAACCTATGCTTTTGTATGTCTCTTGTGCACATGCTTGTATTACATATGTGATCAGTTAATAAAAGAATTAAAAAAAAAAAAACATTAAAATAGAACCGATTCTTCCATCAACACTTACCAGCTGTATTCTGACAGCGGACGACTTTGTTTGTTCAAAGATTTTCCAACTGGCTCCTCTGATCAGCTGATCCAGGGATGCCAGCTAAAAGGGTACCGACAGCGGCACCCCCTGTGTGAATTTCAGCTGGTTCATCAAGAACCGTACGAAATTCATATAGTGTATGGACAGCTTATGTATTTGGTGATGTAATGAGACAACGTAGAATACCAGATTAGTTATTTCTGCAGCAAAGTGAAATCATTGATTTCTGCAGTAAATTAAAGCATGAGCAAAGAGTGTGGCCTGACATTGTGGAACGTGAATAGAGTTCTGGGGTGTATCACTAGATGTATCAACAGCGGGAGAAAGAAGGTCCTGATTCCTCTACATAGATCTTTAGTTAAAATGGTGAACAGTCTGAGAAATAAAACATATCAGGAGAGACTGTAGGAACTTAGTATGCACAGTCATTGTCATTTACATTAAGTGTGTAAATAAGGTTCAGCAGGGCAGTATTTTAAATATGAAGCTATGATCAAGAACACAGAGACCTGACCTTAAACTAGCAGGGGGAAGGTCAAAACTAACCTTAGAAAGTATTAATTTACTGAAAGAGTAGTTAATGTTTGGAACAGACTTCCAGCAGAGGTAATGAGTCAGTCAACAGTAAGTAAATTTAAAACCGGTTTGGAACAACAATCTGTACTCAGGCAAAAACGTTAAAAGAACAAAAAGCAAACATAAAAACTGACAAGGGCTGGATTAACCATTAAGCAAAATAAGCACATGTTTAGGGCACCAAGGGAAGGTCTCTTAGCTATCATGCACTTATAGGATAAGTGCACTTTAAAACAAAGTGCACTTATCCTTTTTTCCCCATTGTCCTGAGGTAACCAATCCCACCCTCTGCCTCCACAGGTGTATACTGGCTGAGATCCAACTGCCATGGCTTCTGTTTATTTGTATTGGGCATCACAAGTCTTCTCACTCCTGCATTACAGCCCCGTAAGCTTCTCCTGACTGGGAGACAAAGGTATATGATATACTTTTAACTTTTATTTCACTTTTATCACATATTGAGTCTTATTTCATGTCAGTCAAGCAATGAAGGAGCAGAGGGGAGCACTATTGTTGGGCTGAGGTTCAGGCATCAGTTGTCCTTAATTTGGCTTTGAAACTGATCCTTTCCCTTTAATTGTATAACATTATTATTTTACAATTAAGCGCTCATTACAAGGTGCTACCTAAACAGTTTAAAAAAAAAAAAAAACAAGATCTAAGTACATTAGATCTTAATTGACACATTGCCTTTCAGGTCAAAGTAACAGGCTCTCCGGATTGCCTGCCCGTCTCCTTCT
>NW_017306975.1:851801-855280 GCF_000935625.1 Nanorana parkeri | reverse complement strand
TGTAGAGCCCTGTGAAATCACTATTTGTAAAAAGTCAGAAATGCTCATGTCTATACTAGTTTTGGGGTCTGTGACTGAGAAAGTATTGAAGACATGACTGCCAGGCAAGTTATTGTAGAGATCATAAATGGCAGCTTGCATATTTGTTTCATAACAGGTTTCCTTTATGAAATCTTTATTGAAATAAGATGATAGTGTTACCTCAAAAAGGCTGTTTTGTTACCTCTTTGTGCTTAATATGGCAGCTTGTTTATAGCAATAAGTACGCACAGCTGTCAAAAATCTCAGGTTCTGTAAATATGTGGGTATTTCTACATAAGAATTTGCATTAGTTCTTCTTTAACATAATACATAAAATGTCACGTTTTTGTCTTGGACATTGTTTTGAACTTGTCAGGTACTTGAACAGTTATTTTGGGGATCCGTAATGGCAGCATAAGTTATTACTCATGAATACTGGGTCAAAGTCTTCTGGTTTGGTTCGCGGGTTTTTTTTATTGCATACTTATACATGCAGTAAATGAGAGTTTATTGATGTGAACTTGTGAACGAGGCCACCAATTAGCATGCATTCCACTGTTAAAAAAAGCTGTTTCCCTTCCATCATCACACTGCATTGTCTTGAATTAATAATGCTTTTGCTTTTATCTACTGTATAGAGAGGAAGTATGTTATTCTAACTAACATTTACTAAATTGGTTACTTACTGTTGAATCAGCGCTCTTCTATCATTTATACCAAGAACTAATAAAACACTTGGACACATTAGTCCATTAAAGGAGAACTATGAGGTGAGTGCTTTTCACTCACCTCATAGTTCTAGCCGACCGGTGACAATGAGACTGTCACAGGTCGGCTCAGTAGATCGGGAGCTGAGCGAACACCTCGCGGTATTTTACCCTTTCCCATTCAGAGCTCTGTTGTGCAGTTGACTGCAAGAGGCTGATTTCAAGGTAAATGGATCGGTCCTTACACTGCTTGCATTTTAAAATGATTAATGCATGAATACAAAACTACATCACTTTGTGTCTTTTAATCTTTAATTCTCTTCTCCTGGCATCACATGCTCACTGGCATATACCCACCTTTACATGACTTACCCATCGGTCCATTTAGGCTGTAGGATTCACTATACTTTCACATAATGACAGGGGAGTCCTCAGTCCTTTGTAGGCTCCGAATAGAGGAACTTGGAACTTACAGAGGGCGGTTTTTTTTTTGCTTGCGGCAGAGGGTAGAGTTTGTACAACAGGGGGCAAGATATAGTAAAGTGAACCTGCTGCTTAAGGCCTCATTCACACAAGAAAAGGCTGGCACTTACAGCTCGGCTGTATCGGGTAGCTCCCGGGAAGGACAGGTGCTGCGTGTGATTACCACGCAGCCCTTGTCCTTCTCTATGGGAGTATGCGGCTGCACGCCGCCCTACGCTAACCCGCCTGCACGTCCGTGTGGGTGTCCGTACTTGTACTCTGACAGGATGGATCCTGTCTGCGTGCAGGCCGGGATACCCACACCTGTATGTATCTGCACTTGGGGTGAGCGTAGGGTGGCGTATGGCGGCGTGCTCCCACAGAGAAGGACAGGGGCTGCGTACTAATCACACCAGGCATTCCCGGGAGCTGCCGGATACTGTATGTGTTGGCCTTTTCTCATGTGAATGAGGGCTTACCCTACACCCCAATCTCTGTTGTAGTAGTTGTACCAGTAATACTTTGCAGCTTTACATTTATTCTGCCAAATTAACCAGTGTTATAGTAAAATAGAGAGTAAAGGTTTGAGTGCTGAAATATCTATGTAAAAAAAAACCCCCAAACTAAACTGCCCTATATGTTTATTCAGCTTAGAAGCACAACTCTTCTTTCCTTCTGATATCAATAAAATAAATAGCAGCCTTAAGCAGGAGTGCAGAAGAAGGGGTCGATAATACTATGGCAATGGTCGAGAAGACAGTAATCAGAGATAACAATGGAGGGATATTACTGATGCGGAGTAGTGAAGGCTGCACAGTTGCACTACCAGTCACCAAGCTTAAATGGGTATGCTGTATCTGCATGCTTTTTTACAGTATGTATATGTTTTATTTATGTTTGTAATCTTATAGTTGATGTATTGTGTATTATTTGGTTGTATTAAAGCTATCACATTTGTTCTTTTTTTTTTTTTTGCTTTACTCGTCTGTCCTTTAATTCTGTGAAAGTCAATATGAAGGACATGTGTAACTAAAATGAGAGTAAGAGTAGGTTTGAAGTGATGTCCTTAGCCATGTGTAACTGTTAATGTTAGAGTTCTGTTTCAAGGGGGATCTGTAATATTGTATGAGTTGTAATGGGTAGCAGATAATCCGCAGCTTCTCAAGACTAGCTCATCTCATTACAACAAAGATTTCTGGCATGCAACCAGTGCAACTGTGCTCTGTGACATTATATGAAATGACCCATTCTTACTTCATCACATGTTCACCACTGTTAATGGCAACACATTATGAGGACCAAGGAAGACCAATGTCAGGTGAATGTAAGGTCAATGTCAGTCCTTCATTCTTAATATAGTAGCCTGCATATGACATATATACAAATATACAAATGTTGTCCACAGCTGGGCAGGTGGGAATACAGTAAAAAAGAAACTGCAGATGTGTATAAACATGTAGGATATAATTTAGCATGCACAGGACCTCTTGTATCTAGTGTCAGTATTAACAATGTTCTGCATTTACCAATCAGATCCCAACCTTGAAAAAAGAAGTGGTTCAAATACATACATTTTAGTTTGATTGTGGTGTGGTGTGGTGACTGTGGTGTATTATTAACAGTTCTTGCTAGCACCTACTTCATAAAACCTTTAAAATAATTTAGGGGGTTTTCGGCAGCTGAGTGAATAACCGAGCCGAAGTGAAATGAGCCAAACTGCGTTCGGCTATTCACTTTGGCTCTGTGCGGCTGATTTCAGCCGTACATCGGCTAATAACAGCTGTGCAGCGGCCGACTTCAGTTCAGCCGAACATGCTGAGCCAAAGTGAAGAACAGGTTCGACTCAGCCGATCGAACATCTGGACCGGCTGAGCCGAACCTCTGGCAGTTTACTCAATGCTATTTGCCCCTATTTTCATAGTGGCCGAAAAGCAGTGAGTGAATAGCCGAATGCCGCTGAATGGCATTCGGCTCGGTTATTCTGCTCACTACCTCCGAGGTGGCAAGCAGAATTAAAAAATGAAATGTAAATAAAAGGGGGGGGGGGAAATGGCGTGGGGTCCCCCTCCCAATGCATACCAGACCCTTTAGGTCTGTTAGGAAAGTTAGGAGGGACCCCAAGTTAAGGAAAAAAAGTGTAGGGTTCCCCCGAAGTCATACCAGGCCCTTTAGGTCTGGTAGGAATTTTAATGAGAACCCCACCCCCAAAAATGAGAGGGGGTTGGGGTCACCCCTAAAGTTCCCAACCAGACCCTTAATCAGTGCACAGGCAGGGCAGGAAAGGGGGGG
>NW_017306975.1:787690-851768 GCF_000935625.1 Nanorana parkeri | reverse complement strand
AGAAACCTGGAAAAATATGTAATTAGATATTTCAAAACCAAAAGTATTACAAATAAAATAGAATTTTGCCATTTCCCCATTAAAGAGGCAACGGTCAAGTTGGTATTAATCAAGCATTTCTTCCTTTCTTAAAAAGCTACAAAAAGAAATGTTTTATTAACTTAATTGGTTTCCAAGCTTTGAGCCTTGGCTCAGTTATTTGCATATATTAAACAGTTAGCTAAAAGATTCAAGTCTGGATAGTTATTACAGAATAAGGTAGAATGCAGTAAGATAAGTGCAGTATAATACAGGAGTATAATAGTATTAATCTTAGATCACAAAATGTGTCTAATGTGACAAGACTCTCCATACAAATGGCTTTATGATTAATTTGACAATACTGATTAAATGACATACATCAGATTAACAGTAGACGGTAGTGTTAATCTCCCAAGGTTTCTCATTATGTCTGGTTACTGTTTTGCAAATTTACATTTATGTGATATCACCCAATTGGCACTGAACGTTTCATTAGCAAAGCTATTGTAGGAGGAGGGGGTTCTATTGCTCCCAAACCCATTAGACTAGATGGAGTCTGACCTGTCACCCCCATTTACTAAAGTGAAAAATCTTGTGCCTACATACATTATTCCTAAGATTGCAGAGCCTTTGAATCACTGTAACATACAACAGAAGAGCAGAAGTTGTGAGAAACCTACAGAAGGTAAAGGCTGAAAGGCCCCAGCGAGCGTCCGTCTAAAATGCCTCTTTGGAGGCCGCCGCTGCCCGTTAATACTGGGCTTTTGTGCTGCAGAGCCCCGTAGTGTTGAATATACTGTCTGCTTTGGCTTTAGTTATGCCTGTTGATAAAGAGGTTATGTGTGAATATGACAGTGAAACAGTCAGTGGCATGAATTTAAATCTCAGGGCCCTATAGTAAAATTTTAAACCCCACCAATATTGCTGCCACCTTCTTTCAGGTAAAATCTCACTCCCAATTAGTATAGGTTCCTTTATCACTTGTAGTCAGCAGCCTATTTTGGATACCTATTTAGACACTCTACTCACTTGTGGTCTCTGATGACCTTTAAACCCCTTGTAACAGGACTCCCCATAATTAAATCCCCTTTACATTGGTGGGTGGTGACTATGCTTCATTAAGCCCAATTTGCCTTCTAAATCCCTTGTAAAAGGACTCCCCCATGATAAAAGCTAATTTATACTGGAAATGCCCCTTAAACACCCTTTGCATTGGTGAGCAGTAGCACGTACTTTGTGTTATAATAGTCTCCTTCTTTAAGAGTTGTGCCGGGCAGCCTACCGTCACAGAACTCCAGAGACCGCTGTTGGTTTGTTGAGTACTCTACTCAAGACGCCTAAACTATCTAACCAAGTGCTAGAAATCAGAGCACTGTCAAACAGTATGGAGGGGGCTACTGAGCAGGAGCTGGGTGATTTAATTGGAATAATCAGTGTCCTCGTTACTTTTTCTTGGCTTTCTGGCAGATGCTAAAGGGAACTTGAGCTATGTAGTATTCTGGGTGCTGTAACTCTTCTATGCCAAAGATGTTACCCACTTTATATTTGAAAATATTCTGAAAAGATGTGCTGCTTATCCCAAGTAATTGGATAGATACATAACTGGCATGTAATATTTGCCACAGCTTCATATATAGTTAAATTCAGCAACAGAATTTTAATAGGAAAGGAGTGACATGGACCTCTCCCGCTTAGGTAACATGCAGTCATCCCTTCTAAATAATTCTGAGCCCATCAGATTACTTACTGTGGAATCTATTTTTCAATGCGTTCAGCCAAGATTCACACATTCTCCACACAATTCGAATCTTGGGAGAAAGTCATCTAATTAAATTTGTATATAGAGTTCATGGCTGTAACAGAATGTACATCTCACAGTTACACTACATATGACATATGACAATGAACTCATTGGGTGTTAGTACCTATACAATGATTCTGTTTTTGTTACCAGAGCACCACACATTAGCCAACTTCTGATCAGGTGAATCAAAGTCATATACACAAAACTGCACTTTCAGGGCCATGCAAGTTTCTTTTTTTCAAGGCATGAATTACAAAATGTACCACATACCGAGAGATACATACATATTGGAAACCAATGACAGAAAATTACAGTGATCGATGACATCATAATGATGTAATTGCATCAAACAAATGTAAAAAAATTGAATAATGTGCAAGATGAAACACAAATGCACCTTGTCATTGGGCTGCATATGCATTAAAGTAAAGGGCCTTTCCAACTTTTCTAGTTTTAATGGCAGAATTCAAGCATGCACGCTGAATCTAGTGCACGTGGATGGTTAAAAACATCTCTGGTTTCCTATCAACCAAACATCAATGTCAGGAGAAGTAGGAAATGGAGGCAACAGTCTGCCACACCACACAAAATACATGGTCAAAATAAAATATGCTCAGTAATCAAATAAACAGCAATGGGACAAAGCAAGAAGGCAAGAAGAGTATACAATCTGGTAGCATAACATGTAAACCTGTAAGCACATCAACGCAATTCTAACGCATAAACCTTGTTCTCAATTGTGTCAGTTCAAACCAGCATGCTACAGTAGTGTGTGCTCAAAAAATGAGACAGGCAGCATTTCATTTCTTCGCACCGCTCCAGCACGCATTGGGGATTACAACCTCAGCAATTACATACTGGCAGTCACGTTTTCTTAGAGGAGGGGAGTGTACTGGCACATATGACAGTCATATGCCAGCTTTGCTCTCTCTAATTTGCATATTATTCAGTCAGAGATAACAAGATAATCAAAAAATGAAGCAATCTATATAAAGTTTTTACTTGGGCTGTTTCTAATACATGGGTACTTGGCAGTGGCAGACTGGCACTCTGGGGCTCACCAGAGGAAGTTAGGTCGAGGGGGGGCTTTTTCCAACAAAACACTTTGTGCATCATCAAACAGCATTGCCTTTATTTCTGATGCCAAAACTTAGCACACAAGAATTATAATTAGCATTGTATTTTTAACACATTCAGATTCATACAAATGATCACATCTGATTTCTAAATTTTTGTGCTCGGTGAATGATATCCAAGATGTGTATAACAGCGACGAAACAGATGATTGCTAAACCCATTAATTGGCCAAGCAAGTGTCGCTTAGTATAATGAGGATGATGACCAATGATTTCACAGGAGTGGCATGTAGATTTGCAGCACCGTTAAATGATTAACCAGGTGCTCTTTCAGAATACCAAACAAGCTTTCTTCAGTTGTGATACCAACATTGATTAAAGCCTCTCCTACCAAGTGTACTGTCCATTTCCGCACTGAATTTACCAGCTTTTCTAACATTCTGACTTATTTGTTGTTTCACTGTCTTGTACATGATGAAGATCAAGTGACTGATTTAGGTTTTGCTTAACAGTGCTTCCAAACCACCTCTCCCTCTACTATTGGGGTGAAATACCTTAATTTTACTTCTCTAGGCCCCACTTCTATGCGCTTGTGGAGATTGTAATCATATTTGCATAGAAGCAAATATTTTACCATGATATACATCAGTGCTACCTAAATTATGAGCAGTTTCATCCTTCCTTTTGTAAGCAAGACCTAGTTTGCCAGTTCACAGGATATCCGCTATCCTCTTTGCTAATCTCTCAGTCCTGAAATACTTTCTTTCTATGCTTATTTTGCAGGTTAACATTAAAAGGTGAACTATGGGGTCAGTGCTTCTCCCCATAGTTCTCCTAAGGGTAACGGGAGGACACAAACTAGCGTCCTCCCGTTACCCTAAGCTCAGTATACTTCGAGCTATAGCCGCAGCCAGGACGGATCTGACAATTCTGTCTGGATCCACCCAGCTGTGTGAGTAACAGCTGGCTCTGCCTATCTGGAGGCAGAGCCAACTGTACCCGCCCCCTCCCCGTCCGTTCCGCCAGTCAGCGCTGGAGGATCGGACAGGGAGGGGGAATCCCTGCAGGGAGCCCTGAGTGACAGTCACGGCTCTCTGCAGGGATAGATTGAGAAGTGAGCGAGCAACGGTATGTGTTCGCTCACTTCCCGATCTATTGAGCCGACCTGTGACAGTTTCATTGTCACACGTCGGCTCGAACTATGAGGATGAGTGATTTTCATTCACCTCATAGTTCTCCTTATATTAGAGTTTCAATATCTCTGCTTCGTTCTGCAGACAGATATTTATTTCCCACTGCCTGATGCTGTACATATACAGGGCCATAACTACAGATCACGGGACCCCATGGCAAAAATGTGATGGGGCCCCACTGACGACCTCTCTCTGAGCTGTGAGTAACAATGCCAAGATCGCAAAAACTCCTCTTGATCATCTGAAGTCGTCTCCACACTGTAGACTTTACTGGGGATTAGAGTTGTCGTCAACTGCAACCTCTCAAACCCTTAACCTCTCAAACCCTTAATGATACAGTACTGTATTATCTTCAGGTTTAATTTGCCTCAACAACCTAATGGGGCCCTTTCCACCCCCAGGCCCCATAGCAGCAGCCTGGCCTGCTATGGCTATAGTTACGCCACTGTACATATACCTCATGTTCTCTGACACATGCAAAAACCTGTACTTTTTCAACATTCTAACCAGAATGGGCTTGAATGGTCTGATACTACTGAAAGCCATACAAGATGACAGAGTTCTTGTGTTTCTACAGAAAAAGAAAGCCCTTTCCTTTAGATTTTGCAAGCACCAGGCTTAGGGCAAAAGTAGAATGTATGCCCTTGGAAAAGTAACACATTACTGATGATCGATGGATAGGGTGTAATTCATAAAGTATTATTCATAGTAGTACTAAACAAAAGACCTGGTGCTGCTAATGCCTTAAAGGACTGAGATGTAGGAGGTAGATTTCACAGAAACAGTGCTTGAAGAAGGCAAGTCTGCACTTAAGATAACAGTTTCTACAACTGTTGGATACATATCTGAGCATGGAGAAGGTCCCTTACATTCAGCATGGATCACATTCTCATGTCTCCCTGTGTCACTACCTATAGTTTCCTCTAAACATGACTGTTTGGTCACCTCGCCACTGACAGATAAACTTGACATTGCAGATTGTGCAGAGTTAGAAATTGTGGAATATTTCTACAGGCATATTTTTAGCTGACGAAAATCTGATTCTGCTACAACCAGGCCTTTTTTTGGTGGCCTCTAATCTCCTTTGTGAACCCATTTAAGATTTCTTAATTTTGGTTCGCCTCTTTATTTTTCTCACTTGTGTATGACCTTTTAGAAGGCACGTGAGCATGACCTATGTGTAATTCATAACATACTACTGAAAGAAATGCCTATACAAAATATGTGTACAAGTGTAGTAGCAGGTTTTTGAAAATGTTGGTACTTACCTCAGACTAGACCCTAAGCATTGTTGGATGGTGAAGGACTTTTCTTTGTTTTGTGTTTAGCTTGCCGCCTATTAACCTGGTCATGGCATAGGGGTTTGGGGAATGAATGTACACATTTTAACGTACGTAGTCTTTAAAGCGTGACGCGTTTTTGGGTTCAGGTGTAGGACATTTTGGTATGCTTGCTTCAAATACTCCACGTTGTCTACTTGTGTAGGACATCATTGTGTTACATCTTTCTTGTTGTACGTTGATTTGAGGATACCATCAAGAATGGGGCAGTGCTGCAGGGATAGACATTACTGAGCCACATCATGGTTGGTATGGAATTAGTTGGGCTGGGGATGGACTCAGGAATGATTCTGTTGCAAATCCTAAGGTCCCATTTGTAAGCTTCCCTCTAGAATTTTAGACATTGGTTTGAGGTTGAAATACCTTGCAAAAAGAATTAAGGTGAAATAATGAACATAAAACGCTAGTTACAGTACTCATAATAAAGCAATCATATGTTAAATACATTTTTATCCTTGTCCTTACTACAACATAAAAAAGCTAATTTCATGTCCTGCACATGCAACATTGCAAATAGAAGTTTAACTAATTTTCAGCCAGCAGGTGGAGCTCTATGCTCCTTGTCAAATGCTATAAAGGATTCTCTTTGTGCCTGTGATTTTAAATTACATATTCTGCCAGAAGGTGGAGCTCTCATAGGCATTTCTAGAAAGTTCTTTAAAGTGCAAGTGAGTGATCTCCAAAGTAATTATTTATTTTTAAACAGTTCAAATATATAGGTAATTTTTTGTCCGTAAATTAGTTAGATAAACCTTAGTTATAAACTTCCTAAAAGAAGATGTGCACTGCCAGTGCTACGTGTCTCTTTTCGTACACATTGATTGCACTGCTCCCACAAATTCCCTCGTGTAACGCTAAATAATAAAGTTAAAAAAATTATAGTAGTCTTACTCTGCCACAGGATATATTTGATTAATTTTTAGTCTGTCAATTATGAAGATTACTTTTGACTGATCTGGATTACCCACTAAAGATTATCAGCCATCTAGATCCTACAAATGTTAGCATTACTAGTCCAGAAGTGAGTGACTGAACCCCAGATTCACAATTCTTACTGTGCACCAGGATATAATTTATTAATTTTATTCGGTCAAATATTGAGATTACTCTAGGCTTTTCTGGTTCACATACTTAAGAAGATGTTTGCAAAAATCCCCCAAAAAGCATTACCAATGCAGAAATAAGTGACTGATCCCAAAGTAAAATATACCATTCTTATCTTGCCCCAGGAAAGCATTTGTAAATTTTTTTTGTCACCCAATGAATCAGATTACTTTTGGGTTTTCTGACTCACCTTATTAGAGAAGATGGTTGCCTGCTGCCACACCACGTGTCCCTTCCTGGCTCAGTAGTGTAGTCTCCTGCAGCTACTTGGGCACACTTGCGCAGGCTGCATTTTAATTTGGTTGCAGAGAGTGCTGATGAGAGGGGGAGGTCAAGTGGTCTGGTGTTGGGACATTCATACATTGCTGTATAGTAACACAGACACAGGGGAAGAGGGTGCTTAGGTCACAGCCAGGCTGCAGTCGGTAATCAGGTACAGAACTGGCCCACTGGGGCAACAGAGCCTCGACTATTTGACCCAAAAATTTAATAAAAAGTACCTATTGAGGGCTTTAATTTTTACCTTTTAAATTTAATTTTTGCCTCTCAACACTGAGTGCCCCACCTCCAAGGCCCACCAGAAGATCCTCTGGTGATCCAGTGGGCCAATCTGAACCTTGTACTTGGCACCCTTTCCTAGCATTCCTCTCTACGTAATGGTCAGATTGTTACTTTTTACAGTTCAGAAAATCTCTTAAACAATGAGCAGCATATCTTCACTTCATTTTATTGCACATTTGCCTATTTAATACCTGTTAATGCTCTTTGTGAAGGAAAAATGTATGGTATCTTCCTTAAATCTCAGACACATTGGTCTATTTATGACTCAGTGAACATGCGCCTGCACTCAGTCTGAGCTTAATCTCATTTGTTAAGTAGTAGCTCATTCATTATTTACAGTTTATTAGGCAAGCTTACCAAGAAATAAATGCTTTATAAATATGATCAGAGCTATAAATACTCAGGGCTGCTTGCAAATAGTCCAAGAGCAGGACATTAAGCATGCCAGATAGCAGATAGCAAACTTTAACTCTGTCACAACTAGAGCAGTCCTCATTCATTCTTGGGGATATGATTATTAAGCATACAAGATTGTGTAGCTTCTGAAACAGGTGCAGTGGACAAAACATAGTTAAGGCTGTCGTAATACTCCAGAGAGCCCAGCCAGTGTGTTTTCTATGAAGTGCAATGTCCTTTGTGTCACATAGTGATAATTCCCAGATTTTAGCAGATAACATGGATGCCCTTACAATGTATGGAAACAAATACACTTTGAAAAATTAAGAACCTTTTGTATAAAGTGTGCAAAAAATGTTTATGTTGAAACCAACAAGATTCTCCCTTTTAATTAACAATCTGCTTTGGTTCTGGAATAGATGAATTCCTACAGACATCAATGACTTTTTTTTTTTGACTAGCAATTAGATACCATACATCCCAACTGCAGCCAAATCTTTTTTTTTTTGTTTTGGCTACAGTTAGTGAAGGGTTAGAACTGTGTACCATGATGATGAGGAGATTTTTCTGTTACCTGGACTAGTATTTGTGTCAGATGGTATAATCTGCAGACATTTTAATATATGTCAATATTGTCAATATTGTCATTTATTTTTAATTTTATATTTGTTTAATATATTAGATGGTATTTAGGATAACTATTTTATAGTTGCACCATTGTATTTTTCGCACTACACTGTTTATATAGAATCATTTGTTGCAAAGTATATATTACTTACAGGGTTATTCACAAAAGGGTGAAGAGTTTGGAGTAGGCAGGAGAAGTGAACAATCTAGGACAAAATAGCTGAAGTGGAAAGTGAGCTGAATTAGAGAATTTTTCCAAATCAGCTATGTTGTCCTAGATTGTTCACTTCTCTTCCCTTCTCCAAACTCTTCACCCTTTTGTGAATAACCCTGTTAGTGTCAGGTGCTGCTCTATAAGGTAGAAAGTGCACAAGTTTTACATTTATTATACCCTCACAGTATGTCTCGTCTGCAATAAAAAGTCTGCCTGGTCACCCTTTTTTCTTCAATTTTTACCTAACCACTTTCAGTGGTCTGGCTGTTTTAAAATGTTCTTTCTCCCGCTCCCACTCGTGCACACCGCCCCGACGACAGCTGTTTACATACAAGCGTTCGGGCGTCTGTAGAGTTTTGTTTTGTCGCAATGTGTGGTCCTCCCGCCGCCTATCCCAGGCCCCGCTGTTCCCCGTGTGGGCCCAGGAGGGGCACAGCAGCTCTCGGTACTGAGATCGGAGGGAGAACAGAACACGATCTCCCGCTGATCTCCCCTCCAATCTCTGAATGCGGGAGTCAGCTTCAGCTGTCATTCTCCGGCTTCTGTAGCCAGAGAGAAGCTGGTGAAGCAGATTTCTGCTTCATCAGCTTCTTTGGGTCAAAAAGACCCCTGATGTCTCCATAGAGTGGATCTGTCACATCCTCTTTGCTATAACATAGGAGTCTTCTTAGCATGGCCCCCCCCCCTGGAAAAGCCCCCTCCCAATTCCGAGGGCATGTGGCCTGGTATGGTGCAGGGAGGAGGAGCCGATCGGACAATGCGGCCAGTGGGGGCAAGAGCCTCTTCCCCACAGCCCTGGTCTGGTGGTTGTGGGGGTCTGTGAGCAGGGGGGCTCATCTGCATCTGGGTACCCCTTTCATAAAAGGGGCACCCAGATGCCGCCGCCCCCCCTTGTGAATGAGTAAGGGGTACTTGTACTCCTACTCATTCACTAAAGAGTTAAATAAAATGCAAATAAACACACACCAACTTAGAAAAAATTCCTTTAATTGAACAAAAAACACAATTCCTTTATTTAAAAAAATGTGCCATGATGTCATTCCCACGTTGGCCGACAAATTTTTAAAAAAACTCCCCAATGCAGTTTTTACATTGGGCAGTGGGCAGAAATAAGCAAAGTTCTCTCTCATGTCCGCTCCTCTGCTGATTGTTAGAAGGCAGGGGGCGGAGCAATAGCCAGCCTGCTATTGGTTATTGCAATTTAAAAATAGCCAAAAGCAGAATGGCTATTGCTCCTGCAGAGGAGCAGACCTAAGAGAGAAAGTTCTCTCTCAGGTCCAGTCCTCTGTGACTGACATGAAGTAGTGGGTGGGTGCATTAGCCAGCCTGCTATTGGCTATTTCAGTTTTAAATAGTCACTAGCAGGCTTTGTTTATTTCTGCCCACTGCCCAGATGTAAACATTGCATTGGGGAGCTTGAGGGTTTTTTCATTTGTCAGCCAACGCAGGAATGACATCGTGGGACATATTTTACTTTTTTTTTTTTAAATATAGGAGTTGTAAAAAATTTGTATGTATGGGTCAAAATAAGGTATGTAATGAAAATTGAAAGGTTAGTCATTAGTATGTTGACGATAGGGAGTGAGGGACCAGGGAAGGTAAAATATAAGCAGATTAAACTTCAGCTTTTTCACATTTGCTAGATATATTTAATGTCCTCCTATGTGTGATTGAGGTCCATTCATTTCTGTTTACTAAACATCTGGATTTCCTGTCCTTCATTAAGATATCCAGCTCTTAGTAACATTAGCTGTGTTCATAATACAGGCAGTATGGCAATCACCAATACATATTGTTTTGATAGTTTGCCTTTTTAAAATGACACATTGTCAATTAGTGATTTATCATATTTTGTCATCTCTATGTTAGGCAACCAAGAAACCAGACTAAGACTTAAAGTGCAAGTTTAAAAAAATAAAAGGAGTTTATTGAAAACAACAATAAAAACATAAATGGCAAAAACAATGGCGACAGTCCAGGACGTTATCAGTGACATCCAGAGATCAGATGGCAAAGCAGGTAGTCAGCTGAACAAGGTCAGGGAACACTGAGAGCAGAATGAACAGAAACAATAGCCAGGAACCAAGAGATCAGTCAGCAAGAGCCAGGGTCATACACAGAGAACAGGAATAACTGCAGAGCCCTTGGTAGATCAGAACACATGCAAGGGTGGAGACTAAATGGACAATCTGAAGGCTAAATAGTGAACTGGTGTTTGCATCATCACTCTAAAGGTGCCCATACACCTTACGACCATCGCAAGACTTTTGTCTTGCGATGGTCGTATGCTTCTTGAAAGCCCGTACGATCTGCCCACCTTGGACGGGCAGATCGTACTTGCGATCATCGAAAGCCTGCCCCGCTGAGGGGCGGGCTTCCGATGACGGCAATGCAGAACGCGCAGTGTGCGCGTGCTCACACCGGCACGTTACGCAGCTATCGGGCGAGCAGGCTGGAAACACGCCGAGAATCGTACGATTCTCGGCGGGTTTTCGAACATGTTGGCTCGACAAAAGACGTGTCACCGTACAGTAGAGACGGTCGCACGTCTTAGTTCACACTGCTCGATTCTCGTACGATCGCGGGATTTCGCCCGATTCTCGTACGAGAATCGATCAGTGTATGGGCACCTTTAGAGAGGAATATGCCAGAGTTTTTGTCAGAGGTTGCAGAATGATGATGTTAACGGCTTGGTCATAAGAGGGCACCAAAGAGAAACAATCAGTGTCAGAGACACTGCAAATGAGTCATGCTGCAAGCAGCTAGACAAGGAAGGGTAAGAAACCCAGACACTCTGACCACAGTTAGTGGTTTAAAGAAGAACTTCAGGTAAACATTTTATTAACCCTTGCAGTGGGGCTACCCAGGCACTGCAAGGGTTAAGTGCTTGTTTTTGCCTAGGGTTAAAAAATAACAAAGTTATACTCACCTGATCCTCCATGCTGGTTGGCTGTGACAGAGCTCCCCTCTGACTGTTTCCTCCTCTGCTGCAACAATTGTATGTCTCTCAGCGTCCTCACGTCCTATACACAGTGTATATAGCGTGATGACTCAGGGACGTCTGACTGCTGCAGTAAAGGGGGAGCGAGGCAAAGGGGACCAGTCTAAAAGCCAGCTGGCTTGGAAGATCGGGTGGGTATAACTTTTATTTACCATAGGCAAGAATGAGCATGGCGGTAGGTCCACTACAAGGGTTAATACATTTTTCTATCCCGGAGTGCTTTCATTTGCATATGCTCAGTACTGCTTTATAACTCCCCTTGTAAATGCCAGCAGATGGCTGATGAATGCATGCCAACCTAAACCCATGAATATGCCTAGATTAACCCTTAATGTTGACCTATATGCATATATTAACATAAACATTCTTGCTGAGATGGGTAAATAAAAAGTAATATTTCTCTTTCCTGGGGTAAATGCTGTTTTAAACCTCTAGTGCTGCTCACATGACCAACAGCCTAGTCACTTGGGCACATAATCTCTGCAAAGTGAAGATCAGCTAATCCTGACTCTGATCCTCCCTTTATGCAGAGATGGCATGATCAAATGACTTGGCTTTTGATTATGTGAGCTGCACTGTAGAGAACCTGAAGAAGCATTTGCACCAGAATATCTTTGTATTTCAGTGATCCTGCTAACTTTTATTTGCACAAAACAGCAAGACACTTTAGTATAGGTCAACTCCAAAACCATTCGCCCTCATTCACACTAGAAACGGCCGGCACGTACAGCTCCTTGCTGCGTGCACGACCGTATCGGGCAGCTCCCGGGAAGGACAGGTGCTGCATGTGATTAGTACGCAGCCCCCGTCCTTCTCTATGGGACTACGCGGCCGTACGCCACCCTGCGCTCACCTGCCCTGCACGTCCGTACTCGTACGCTGACAGGATGGATCCTGTCTGCGTCCGAGCAAGGAAACACGCACCCTCGGCTTAGAGGAGAAAATCAACTGCTTCAGCTGCTGAGACCCGCGGGGAATACGTCTGTGCTAAAATCCAATCCCGGCACCACTGACTAAAAGTTTTCTACCAACTTCACTCTGGTGAGTACCCACCCGAGAGGGACAGTTCGGAACAATTCGAAGCACACTGCTATTTTTGCACATTTGTACATTTACACACGGAATCTACCGTTCACCTGTTACTCGAGAGGGACAGTTTGGATCAATCTCAAGTACACTGCTACTTTTGCACATTTTTATATTTGCACACGGAATCCACCTTTCACTTGGATATTTTAAGCATTGGACACTGATTTTGACTTTTTAAACATTGTTCGTTTATTTATTCCATCGGAATGAATTTTATTGTTTCTAATTGTTTTTTGCATTTTGGTTAGACTGGTTTTATCTATACTTTTTTACGAAGCTAGTCCTGTTTTATACTTATATATTAGCTTCTTACTGGCCTCGCCAGAATCATTTATAGCTCATTTTTTTGCTCATACAGTTACCTTTAGCGCTTTGTTTTCTTTCGATCTATCTAGAGGCAGAGCCAGCTGTAGCCGCCCCCTCGCCCATCCGTTCCGCCAGTCAGCACTGGCGGATCGGAGCGGGGAGGGGGGAATCCAGTCCCTCCCCTGTCACGGCAGAGAGCCGTGACAGGATCGAGAGGTGAGCGAACGCCGGTATGTGTTCGCTCACCTCCCGATCTACTGAGCCGACCTGTGACAGTCTCATTGTCACAGGTCAGCTAGAACTATGAGGTGAGTGAAAAGCACTCACCTCCTAGTTCTCCTTTAATGCAGGATCTTTCTGCCAGCAAGATCCTGCATACTACTTGCTGTACTTTCATATGGTCATGTACATCGACCCAGTCTGGTGCTCTGCAGTAGAGCAATAGTAATGTAACAAGGTATTCTAACCTGCCCAATGGGCTAAATCTCCACAGAACATTTTTACAGAGCTTTCTTGTATTGTAGATATGAGACAATCACCAAATGCAGCTGAAAAGGACCAGATGTCGTGTCATTTCAGGCTGATTTCATGTTTATGTGCTTCTTATCTTTGAGAGATTCCCTGCTGTAATATATGTTTCCACCTCCTCCACCAAGGCCAGAGCATAAGAATGATGTCACTAACTGAACCCTTTGATTCTGCAATTTTTTTGTTTGTTTGTCTAAAGCAGTTGAGCCATGGCAATCCTTAGGATAGTTTCTTAGAAAGGTACAGCAGTTAGACTGCTAGGCCTTTACTCCATGCAGGAAATTTAGACTGGGTCAAGATTAGTTAAACTCCGCTTAACCCAACTTGCTGGTGTAGGATGAACACATAGCCACACAAACACAGGAAGAACACCAGTGCCCCCAAAATGTATAAAACCTAAGTCTTTAGCTCTGCAAGGTTTAGGGCCCATATCCTCCATAGTTTGTTGCTGCGCAACATACTTTTTCCACTGTTGAAACACACTGCATTAGTAGTCCATTTATTTTGAGTCTGAAAAATGTCTTGTGTGTTGTTGTGCACTTTAGCATGGGACTATTTTATATACGCTTTGGCGTGCCACTACAAATTGGTGGTAACACACATAAACATAGTGTTGCAGAGCACTGCAGTAAAGCATGTGTTACCACAGCATACTAAGTGTGAATGTGCCCTTTAGCACTAACCATGTAGTCACCATGGTGCCGATTCTTTTATTTTGAATTATAAATCAAATCCATGGAGGGTGTGTGAAACCATGATGTGACTTTATAATTCCTAGGGATGCAGCGATACCAGTATCAGTATCGGTGCGGATGCCGAGTATTTGGGTGAGTACTCTTACTCGCCCAAATGCTTCGATGCCTAGCCCGATACTTCCGGTATCAGGAAGCCGGGCAGCGATGAGCGATTGTCATTATCTTTTTTGATCCAGAAATGGGAGTGGTGATATTGGAGGATCGATTATCTGGTGGATCGTGAGAGAATACTAGAGAAGCGGGATATATATATGATCAAGTGTGTTCCGGCTTTTAAAACTCCATTAAGCTCAATTTGTCTGTTTACGCTTAAACGGACAAACAGTCCTGGTGAGTGAGACACTAAAGGGGCTTGGCTCATCACGAGGAGAGGGTCACTTGTTTGGATCACTGCGTTTGTTCTGAGCACCGTGTTTATTGGATTGCCCTCAACATTGGGCTTTAATCGGGACTGTTGCAATTAGAGATTAAAAATGTACGTACATTTTGAAGCCGTGAGAAAAAAACCTATTTTTTCTGGAAAAAAATTTACATTTTCAGAAGAATTGAAAAAAAAATTCACTGTGGAGTATTTTTACAAATTGAAAGTCATTTTGTTACACTAGGAACGTGAAATGCAGTGTATATAAATGTATTATGCTTGGGAAAAAAAAGTACAGCTTATTCAGTAAATAAACTAAACTTGCTTTTTAACATTTTATATTTGCAAATTGCAGCTTTGCTCTCAGCAGAAGTTGCACTGTGGAAATGTTTCCAAACTCTAGATGTTGGTCTCACCATTTTACTGAGAGAAGGAATAAAAACAATTTACTGACCAGACTACAGGTAAACATTATACTGTGATGGTGTAGAACATTATTAGGAATCATTTAAAGGTTATAAAGATAAACTGATTTGTCAGACAAATGTACCCTCTTACTTGTCAATTAGAGCCTGAGAAGACAGAAACTATCTTCTACCATCTACCATTTGTGCTGATATGCTGGATTTGGTTTTTACCAAACGTTGCACTGTGCATTATGGCCAAACATCTCCACTTTGGTATTGTCTGTACAAAGGCCATTGTTCCAGAAGTCTTGTGGTTTGCTCAGATGCAACTTTGCAAACCTAAGCCTTGCTGACATGATCTTTTTAGAGAGAAGAGGCCTTTTTCTGGCAACCCTTCCAAACAAACCATACTTGTTCAGTCTTTTTCTCATTGTACTGTCATTTAACATGCTAACTGAGGCTTGTAGAGTCTGAGATTTAACTCTAGGGTTTTTTGCAATTTCTCTGAGCATTGCAAGGTCTGATCTTGGGGTGAATTTGCTGGGACGTCCACTCCTGGAAAGATTGGCAACTGTCTTGAATGTTTTCCACTTGTGTATAATCTTCCTCACTGTAGAATGATGAACGTTAAATTGTTTGAAAATGGCCTTATAGCCCTTCCCAGGTTGATGGGCAGCAATAATTGATTCCCTAAGATCATTGCTGATGTCTTTCCGCTTTGGCATTGTGTTAACACACAACTGAATGCTCCAGACCAGAAAACTGCTAAAACTTCAGTTTTTATAGAGGTGGTCGCATTTGCATAGCCTCTTAATTCCTACAGGAGCTGTAAGTGTATACTTAGTTTCCTGTCAGCTCCATGGCAGCACACGAATGGGTTATTCCCTCCCTCCTCCCCCTAATCAGGATCGTAGCTCATAAAAGCTGAAAGAGTCCCCTGGCTTGCCGTTCCTTTTTTTTAGTCCTACATGTCAGGATCAGAGCAGTGTGCCTACCTAGCAGGGATAGAGTTCTTGCTGTCCGCCTTCTTCTTCTACCTCCTTGAGTTGGCGAAGTCCCTGTGAGCCCTTTCCTAAATGGTGCAGGTCCATGGGAGCCCCGCTGGTGATCCTCGGGGCCAGGCGAACAAGGTGTAAGTACACTGCTGTTGCTCATTATGGGTGGAGGAGATATTCCTACTTGGTCTGGGTGCCTAAAGGTGCCCATACACCTTACAGTTATCTGGAGAATTTTTGTCTTTCAGCAGAAAACGTTTGTCTATTTGGATGAAAATTGACGGGTTAATGGCCTGGTTGTACAATAAAAATCTCTTCATGCAAACTGCACATGCTCAAACGAAAGTTTGTCCTTTTGATCAATGTAAATCAGCTAGATGATGATGCTGACAAGCGTTGTTTGTGAACTACATTGGTCTGTGCATGATGAGTTAGTTGTAAGAAAATTGTATGATGGTGAGATGTCTGCACAACAAAAGTTGTACAATGGTTGTAAGTTGTATGGCCACCTTTACATATGTGATTCTGTGGTGCTGCTAATGCCTAAGCTGACTCTTGCAGGTATTTACCTGAAACACCCATTAGCTTGCTTTCAGGTGCTTTAACCCCGCAGATGCTTGCTGAGTGCAGGCTGCTGCCACTTGTTGCTCTGCTACTAAATCTTTTAACTGGATCTTACAGAAGGTGTTTGCTAACTCTGTCAGCTTCATCTTGTGCCCTAACTCTTGGGTGCCTTTCGTGTGAGTATTTTGCTGTCACCTGTGATTCCCCAACGTTGGTAATGTTTAAAATGTAACTTATGGAGTTGGTTCATTGCAGGCCTATTCTCCCTGTTATTCGGTATTCTTCTCGTGTATTTCTATGCATTGTGTTAGTGACAAGAGCCCGTTGTGCCATAACCTGTGTGGAGCCAGTGTTTGTGGCTCCTTGCTGTGCTGTCTGCGGCTCCCAGCGGAGGTGTTGAAATGCACGCTGTGCGTTCCACTGATGTAATTTCCGCCGCCGTGGAGCTTTTGGCCTCTCCATTGTAAGACTTGCGGCGGCAGGTGGAGCGCACGCTATGCGTTCCACCCAGGGGAGAGTGAAACGCAGGCTATGCGTTCCAGTGCGGCTCCACCGTCGGCTGGGCAGTCTGCATTCCTTCTGGTGGAGGAGTTATTAGGGGGACTATTTAAGTCACGCAGCCCTTCAGAGATGGCTGTCTGTTTTGAGCCTGGTGGTACACAGTCAGCCGAGCTGCGGCATTCTTGGGGTAAGTACGGTAAGTGCTTATATTGATAGTTAGCTGATTATTGTAGTTGCTGTTGGTTGTGTAAGCATTTTTCATGCATGCTCAGCATGCCTCTGGACATATCCCCACCCGTCAAAGATCGCCAGTCGCAAAGAAGGTAGGCGCCTGCTCCTCATCGTGGTTTGCTGTCTAAAGGTCAGCCTTTTTTTTTTGTATCATATATCTACCCTGTGTTTTGTTTGTCCAGGTCCGGCTCTCGCCATGTTCAGGAGCGCAGTGAGTCCTCTGCGTCTAGTTGAGGGAGATCACCGTCTCCAGAGCAAGACACTCATCTTGCTCAGGGGCTTATTGGGCATGTACCAATGTGACCTTACCAGAGAAAACGGCGTGTGAATCATGTTTTCAGAGGCCACTACAGACAAGGCGGCAGGTATATGCAGGTTATTTATTTACTGCAGAAAGTCTTTCAGGATACCCTCAAGAAATTTTTCTTCTGCATAGGGTCAGTCCTTAAACCAGCCTACTGTAGATCCAGCTGAGGAGGCTAACCTGGGCCCTTCTAGAGCTGCCCCCCCAGCCGCAGTCGGAAGTCCTCCGGACCCCATTCTGATTCTCCCTCTTCAGATGAAGAATGTATCTAAGATGAATGGAGTCGGTGGATGGGAAGTATTCCTTTAGAGATAGATTCTCTAAGCTGTATCCTTTCAAGAAAGAGGATCTTAAACACTCGGATGAATCGCCTGTGGTTAATGCTGCCTTAATGAGGCTGGCAAGGCATGTCACGCTGCCCCTTGGTGACGCTTTTACCCTTAAGGATGTTTTGGACAGATGGACAGATTTGGATCTTAAAAAGATCTATCACTTGGCCGGCGGGGCCTGCAAACCTGCAGTTGCTATGGCAGTACCTTCCAAGGCCCTGGAGGCTTGGGTGGACAGCGCTGAAGCAGCAGTTTCGGAGGATCTAAGTAAATCTGAGATCTTAGAACGCTTAAAGAATATCAGATTGTCTTCTACATTCTTCACCGAGGTTCGGTCGATGTTAAATTTTAGCCAGAGTTATGTTGGCCGCAGTGGCGGGCAGAAGGGCTCTGTGGCTCAGATCCTACATCCAAGCAGGGATGATGTAATTCCATTTGAGGGTCAGTTGCTACTCTGCAACAAACAACCGCAACAGCTAAGGCCACTGGAGGTAAGTCATGCGGTGCATTGCATACGGTGCAGTCTCTCTTCCCCAGAAGAGGTTCCGGGCGCAAAGCAGTGCCTCTCGGGTGCCCTATCTCACGATCTACTGTTAGTTTCTCATTGTCTTCAGATTGTCGAGTCCATGGTGTCAACGATTCCTGCAGTCCAGTGGGCCCAATGGCTTGTTTCTTTCAGACCGGGTTCTTGCGGCAGTGGAAGTCGGAAAGTCTCCACCAACTCATTCGGATGTCTCCCCAATGCAGAGCAGCCTGGGGTGGTGGTTCATGGACTGCAACCTACTAGGCTGTCAGTCTCTCCTCCTTACCACGTGGACGGTGAATTCCTCAGATACCAGCGAATTGGATTGGGGTGCCGTCTGTCTGAGCGAGGGTGCTCAGTGTCACTGGTCCTTTCCTGCAGTAGGGGTTGTCTCCAATGTCCTGGAGCTGAGGGCAGTGTTTCAGGCGCTATTGGCCTTCCAGCGATTTATCCTGGGGAAGTCAGTTCTGATGAAAATCGACAATACCACAGCGGTGGCTTGTATCAGGAGACAAGGGGGTGCACGCAGTCATGCTCTGCTGGAAGAAGTCTCTCCTGTTATGACCTGGGCTCAGATCCATCTTCACTTATCGGCAGTGTACGTGTCCCCTCAATCACTAAGCAGATTATCTATGCAGAGTTCCTCTGGACAACGACGAGTGGTGTCTCCTCGATCAAGTATTTCAAGACACGGGGTCCTGGGGCTTAACTCCGGAAGTAGACCTATTTTTGTCCCGAACCAACACCGAAGTCGTGAAGTTCTTCTCGAAGTTTCCATGTGCACAAGCGGTTGCGACAGACGCCCTGACAGTGCCTTTTCATACTACAATTTCTGAGGAGACTCCGGAGAGAATAGGTGGCTGTCCTGGCAGTGATTCCGAACCGGCCCAAGGGGCCTTGGTATCCTCCCCTCCACTTGATGGGTATCCAGCCTCCACTATTCCTACCACTATTGCCCGACCTTCTTTCAAGGTCCGCTCCTTCACCCAGCACCTGTGAAACTTTGCCTAGCAGCATGGATATTGAGAGGCGGAGACTTCTCACATTGGGTTGCTCAGATAGGGTAGTCATACTCTTCTTCATTCTAGGAAGCCCAGTACTACTCGTCCTCACATTAAACGCTGCCTTTCTAGTTTCTATGACCTCCACCAGACGGGTTTTGGAGTTGGCCGCTCTTGGGTTTAAAGAACACTTCCCCACTTTCCTGGCAGATGGAGTAATTCTTGTTCCCATGCTGAGGTTCATTTCCAAGGTTGTGACTGACTTTCACATACACCAAGAAATTGTATTACCAACCTTCAAGTCAGATGATGGGAGCCAGATTAGCCGCTTGGACGTAGGTAATACGCTAAAAGCGTATATTTTGGCCACGGAAGGGCTCAGGTCTAGGGGTCATCTCTATCATTCTGGCAGGTGCCAGGAAGGATGCTCATAGCATCCTGGATAGGGTAGGTGCTATTGTTAGCATATGAGGCCGAGCACATAACTGTCCCAAGTGGGGTGTCTGCTCATTCCACTAGGAGTCTGGCCACATCATGGGCTGCACCCAATCATGTTTCCTTAGAGACTGTGTGTAAATCGGCCACACGGTCTTCTCTGCACACGTTCATGACACACTACTGTGTAGATCCAGCTGCCTTAACTAAAGTTGAATTCGGCCGTAGGGTTATTTCTTCTACCATGAGTTGTGATTAAAAAAGTTTCAAGCAAACCCACCCCTGTTTTTGCCTAGTTAATTCCCATTCGTGTGCTGCCATGGAGCTGACAGGAAAACAGGAAAATTGTATTTCATACTTACCTTAATTTTCCTTTCCTGTCCAGCTCCATGGCAGCACAAGGCCCACCCGTATAGTAGTCGAGTTACAGAACGGCAAGCCAGGGGACTCTTTCAGCTTTTTTTTTAGTTACGATCCTGATTAGGGGGAGGAGGGAGGGAATAACCCATTCGTGCGCTGCCATGGAGCTGGACAGGAAAGGAAAATTACGGTAAGTATGAAATAAAATTTTCCTGTTTTTTCACGCATAACTTCTCCATTTTGGCTTTATGTTTGTAAAATAAATAATGGCATGGTGTAATATGTCATGTAATATATCATGTTTTGCTGTTCAATTGAGGTTGTACTTACCTAATTTTAAAGTGATATTAAAGTCAAAAGGATTTAAAGCTATTTCAAATGCTTATGAAATCACTTACAACAGATGCTGCTTTCTGATGTTTAAAAGTTTTAGGGGGTTATTCACGTAGGAGCCAAAGGATCCAGCCGTAGCTTCGGGCTAATCCTTTGTCTCTCTCTCTCTCTTCAGCCGCCGGAGCCCTTCGTTTCAGTCAAACTGAAGGGCTGCTGTATGGCCTATTCACTGTAGCCCGGGCAGCTCAGCTGAGCCGAAGGCATATGCTTCGGCTCAACTGAGCTGAAGTGACAGCCGAAGCGGGGCGAATGGCTTGCTGAAGGCTGGCCTTTCATCCCGCAAATGACAGCTGGGCTGAGCCAGCAGTGATTTTACGTGATTTAATTTAGCTATTTATTTACATTTTCTAAATATTTTTTGAACCTTTTCAAAAAAAAGTATTTTCACTGATTTCCTGATCTGTACAGTACCACGGAGGTACCACGGAGCAGAATAGCTCCGTGGCAGAATAGCTCCGCTCGGCGGCATTCAGATATTCACTCACTGCCGTTCGGCCCCTATGTGAATAGGGGCAAATGGCCGTGAGTGAGCTGCTGGAGCTTTGGCTCAGCCGATCCAAATGCTCTGCATGTTCGGCTGGCCGAAGGCAGCCGATGTACGTCTGAAATTAGCAGTACTGAGCCGTAGTGAATAGCTGAACGTTGTTCGGCTCACTTCGGCAGGGTTATTCATTCGGCTGCCTTCGGCAGCTTTGTGAATGACCTCCCTAGTTTGCTGCAGAATGAGCTGGTCCCCTAATAACTGGTCCTGACTTCCTGTTTTAGAGTGCCTCCTTTGTCAAGCAGAGTGCTATGCAGTCACCCACGTGTGTGCTAGTAAGCAGTGTGTGTCTCCACAAGCTGTGTATAAAGAGTTATAGACACCGGCACTCCAAAGTAGAAAAACGTCTTTTATTGACGCATCATGCAACAATACACTTATTGCAACGTTTCGGGGTCACACAGGATCCCCTTCATCAGGCAGAACAAGTGAAAACCACAAGCTGTGTGTCTCCCCTCTGGCCTTCTCTCCTCTCTCCTCCCGTCTCCAAGCCAGTAGATGAACAGTTACTGGAGTCTGTTCTGTCCTTTGTGATTTTTACTGGACAGGAAGTTCAGGGAAGCTTAGCTGAGAGACTTGGAAGCAGTTGTTCAGCAACATGATGTTTGTAAGTGTTTGGGCAAAAATGTAAAGCAATGCTGTGCTGTGCGATGTATATTCGTTTGATCAGGATTCATTATTATTTTTATTATGTCCTGATACTTAAAACCAAAGAATTTAAAGAGGGTTACTGTCTTTTCCACACAACTGTACGAAGCCAGCATTAGATTATGACAACTTAATATCTGTATTGGGTGGAGTAGCATTTAAAGTAAACCTGCGACCATGCTATTGACATTTAGGTATTACATACTTTTAACAAACAGTAAATGAACTTTACAGCAACCCTTCACTGATGTTTGTATCTGTAGGCACTGTGGAGCAATTTAGTGGAGCTCTATGCCTGTTACTGATCCAGCTACGGGCCAATCCATCTGGTCCATCAGAGTCACTCTCATCTCATCAGTCCATAAAAGCTTTAAAAAATCTGTCTTCAGATATTTCAATGCCTGGTCTTGACATTTCAACTTGTCTTGTTCACTGGTGGTCGGGTTTCAGCCTTCCTTACCTTGACCCTGTCTCTGGGCACTGAACATCTTGTACTTCTGGGTACTCCAGGTAGGTTGCACTTCTGGAATACACTGAGTGGCCAGATTATTATGACCACCCCATCAGTACTTTGTTGGGCTACCTTTTGCCTTCAATACTGCGGCGTTGGCATTGACTCCATGAGATGTTGAAAGGTGATGCGAGGAATCTGACACCATGCCTGATGAATAGCACTGTCCAGTTCTGTGAGATTTGATGGTTGTGGAACTAGCTGCCTGATGGCTCTTTCAACTTCGTCCCACAAATGCTCAATTGGATTGAGATCAGGTGATTGTGGGGGCCACCTAAGCAAGGTAAATTCTCCCTCATGTTCTTGAAACCACTCCTGCACAATACGAGCACCGTGGCATGGCGCATTGTCTTGTTGGAAGAAGCCATCTCCATTGGGATACGCCATCAACATGATAGGATGAACTTGATCAGCAACGATACTTTGGTATGTTGTGCTATTCCCACATGAATTAAAGGGCCCAAATCATGCCAGGAAAACATGCCCCAAACCCAGTGGCGTCACAAGGGGGATGCGGGGGGTGCGGCCCGCACCCGGGTGACACCATTGGAGGGGTGACACCAAAATGACCAAAATGTTGGTGTCACCCCCCTCTGAAAAGTCGGCGCTCGGTCATGGACCGAATGCCCGACAGTATCAGGAAAGAGGAGGGGACACGGCGGCATACCTTATCACGCCGGGTGACTGTCCCCTTCTCTCCCTGCCAGGTATCAGAATACTGCCGCGCGTGCGCGATGACGTCACACGCATGCGCGGTGACGTCTCGGCGGGGTGTTCCCGCTGAATTCTCACTCTGCCATCTGCATGATGCAACTGGAAACGTGATTCATCGGACCACATGACTTTTTTCCAATGCTCGACTGTCCAATCCTTGTGTTCCTGTGCGAATTGGAGACGTTTTATCTTGTTAACTGCAGACAGCAAAGGTGTTCGAACAGGCCTTTGGCTTCCATATCCCATACGATGCAGTGTATGGCGAACAGTGCGTTCAGAGTTCATTTGAGAGGATCCCTCATTAAGATGTGCAGTCATTTGATGCACTGTTGCCCTTCTGTTGTCTTGTACCAGTCTTGCCACTCTCCGTTCTGCCCTAACATTGACTAGTCGCTGACGGCCACAATTTGCACGTTCAGACCCAGATTTTCGGCTGACAGTCCAGTCTTTAAACACTTTAACAACAGTTGCTCTTGAACATTTAACGAATTCTGCTGTTTTGCTGATACTCACTCCATGGCTCCGAGCTCCAACAATCATCCCGCATTCAAAGGCTGTCAAATCGTGTTTACTCATATCTTCAAAAAAAAATAACTTTTACTGTCGTGGTAAACAACCTGCTTCCCTATTTATAATGGTCTGGTCCTCTAGCAACTTCAGTGCAAAATTATGGCTAATTTGCCTACAAACATCAGGTGGTCATAATAATCTGGCCACTCAGTGTATGACAGCACTGGAGGATAATGGGTTCCTGGTAGCTTCACATTTGATTCTTCTCAAACCTTTTTCCAGTTAATTTGCGTCTTTCTTTCTCAACACGTTTCTTGCAACCCTGTTGACTATTTGCGACAAAAAGTTTGAGGGTTCTGTGATCACACCCCAATATCTTAGCAATTTCAAGAGTGCTGCATCCCTCTGAAAGACTCTTTTTATAATTTCTGACTTTTCAGAGTCAGTTAAATCTTTTTTTGGCCCATTTTGTCTAAGGAAAAGAAGGAGTTGGACAATATGCATAAAAATGGTGATTTGGTCAAAATACTCACTTGCCTAATAATTGTGCACACAGTGTATAATGTGATGACCTACAGGACCTTAGATCACTGCAGCGGAGGGGGAGAGAGGCTCCAGTGAATGGCCTAAGAGCAAGCCAGCTCAGAGGATCTGGTGAGTGTAAGGCTGGGCACATACCTTACAACCATCGCAAGACAAAAGTCTTGCGATGGTTGTAAGGTAATTAAAAAAACGTATGATCTGCCTATCTTGGACAGGCAGATCGTACTTCCGATAACCGCAATGCCGAACGCGCTTGCGCACACCGGCCCGTCCGGCTTTTATCTTACGAACATGCTACACACCCGCCGAAAATCGTACGATTCTCGGCAGGTTTTCGAACATGTTCCTAAGATAAAAGTCGTGCGACCTTACAGTAGCAGAGGTCACACGGCTTACGATAAGCGTGCGATTGCGGAATTTCCCACGATTATCGTACGATTATCGCAAGGTGTGTGGGCACCTTAACTTTTTTTTTTTTTTTTAACCTAGACAAAAATTAGCCCTTAACCCTTGCAGTGCGGGGTAGCCCCACTGCAAGGGTTAAGAAAAATTCTACCTGGAGTTCTGCATTGAATTCACAGTAGAAGCATTGCATTAATTTAGGATGTCTCTCTCTCTCTGGTCTCTGCTCTCCCTTCCCACCTGCCTCTGAGTTTAAATTACAGTTTAGAAGGTTGGCATGCTGCCACATCACTGCTGGGGGATTAAATAGAGCAAGGGGAACCTAGCTGCTGAGAGAACAATGTGAACCACTTCAGTGCTTTTGTTATGAAATTTGAGGATCAATTATTTCACAGTGCCCACAGTTACACAAGTTAGTGAGAGCTTGTTTTAATGTTCATTTACTGTTGTGCAATTATTTAAGTGTGTATAGCCTGGTCACAGGTTTCCTTCAAACTACTAATGAAAGTTATTGCTGTATTCAATATCCTTTGGAGTTAATTGCATGCGTTTCCCAGCATTGACGCCTTATAACCTGGTTAACATTAGGGAATAATAATCTCACTTTTTGGGGGTTTTTGCTGTTTGGTGGTGTAATTAAAGATTGTGTTTTGAGTTAACTCAGCTGCAGAGCAGATTATTATTATTATTATTATACAGGATTTATATAGTGCCAACAGTTTGCGCAGCGCTTTACAATATAAGGAAGACATTACAATCACAATACAATTCAAGACAAGATGGTATGGAGGGCTCTGCCCCTGCGGGTTTACAATCTAAAAATGATAGATTCCTAGGTTTATCACCCCCACAGCGGTAGTGAAAGAAAGCTAAACTTGCAGCAAATAGCCAAAGCTTATAGATTGGGCAGGTTATTAGGTCTGTTTCTCCAAGCATGCCACCCATCTCTCTTTGCCTGTGTTCAGCCCCTCAGGACTGCAGAGGTTAAGAGCTGTGTCTGCACTGAAGTACTTTAGAAACCCTAATCCCCTGTGTTGCTTGATGTCCCTCACCCAGTGGCATGACTTGGCAGGCACATAAACCATAAACAGTTCCAATTGGCACATGTCACCCGTCTGCCAGAACAGTCGCACCTACAGCCGTCATTTCTCACTGTATACCGACAGCAGGGGGGGAAAAATGAGAAAATGATGTCGATAAAATATTGGTGTGGCATTAGAACAGCTGATTTAATTCCTCCTCACGAGGAGACATTGATGATATCTGTGCTGAGCACAGCATAGCTCAGATTCCACACTTACAGCTCTTTATCTATGACGGAGAGAAGCTGAAAGAAAGGGGGATCTCAGGAGTGAGAAACAGGGAAGGGACCAGAGTGTCTGAACTCCTGAAGGTAAGCACTTAACTCTTTAGGGCTTACTTCACTGCCGCTACTGGAATGTTACTAAATCCAAAATAAACAATAATATTTTTTAGAATGGGAATTAGATGTATGCAATGCTTTTTAGTGAACCTCCGAGATTACTCGTATTGCACTCTAAATGTGGTGACTTTTTGGCTGTATGTATTAATCTCTAAAGCTAGTCATATATGTGGCAATTTTTTCAAACAATTATTCTTTAGATTAGATTTTTTTTCAGTCGAATTTGCAAAGACATCAAATAATTGTTTCTGTTGCTTTGATCAAACCCAGTGGGAAAATCAGATCGCTTTTGAAGAAATTGGCATCACTTTTTCTGGTTTAGATTCATTTTTTATTACCTGCAGTAAAGATGTCAATTTATTGCCCAGTGCGATGGATTCAATGTAAGTGGTCAAATGAACTCGTGAGTAGCAGTTTGCTTGGTTTCAGACAACCACTTTAGATCATGTGTTTGATTCGATTGTCGATTGAAAGTGGTTGAAATTATCTGAAAGTTGCCACATGGCTTGTCCCCTTAAATGATTGTTTCATTTATAAACTGCTGTAGAATTATATGTAGATTTTAAAGTATACCTGCCTGGAGAGAAATATGAGGACTGTCATCGCTTGCTTCCTTCCACAAATACTAATTGCTTGTCATCAGTACTTTGAATTATGTTGTATCTCAATCACTGTTGGTCACGTGCACGCCAGAGGCAGAGTTTTCAGAAAGGTAGAATTTTATGGTTTTAATAAGCTCATTCCTTCGGATGCAAATACAGGGGTATGGACATATACTGAAAAATACGCCTGTGTTTGCTGCACTGGGGGGGCCTAATCTATACCCGTTTACACATGTATACCTAGGTACAGCACATTGTGTGCAAACAATACTATAGACACAAATACACAACATCTGGGGCTCCTGGGCACCGCAGACCACAGGTGTAGTTTTCTCTGTATGTCCATACGCCTGTGTTTGCGTCCGTGGGAATAATCTCTTAGATCAGTGGTTCTCAACCTTTCTAGGGCCGGAACCCCTTGGTAACATCTGCCAAGTTGTGGTGACCCCCAACCGTAAAATTTAGGGATGCAGCAGCAGTGGCCAGAGAGAGGGGAGCAGGCAGGAGTGAGGGGAGGTGAGTGCTTGATCACCACAGAGCCCGCACTGGGCCCCACAGAGCCCTCACTGGACGTCAACAGAGAGTCCCACTAGCTACCTGAGAGCCCGCATAGCCTCCCGAGAGCCCACATCAAGCCTTCTGTATAGTGGGTGCAATTCTCAGTATCTGAAAATGTTTCATTCTGTATGTATAGATGTTGCTATGTAGCACTATTGCTCAATGTGTATGCTGGGTGTAATTCTGTTCTTATTTGCTAAGTGTAGTTCACAACTTTCTGTATCTGCTCAAAATATTTTTAGGGCGTGTGTTGGTAGCGTTGGTTTGACATCTGTTTAAGAGGCTTCTGAGATCATTCAGAATTTATTGAGATGTACTTTTGACCTCCTTCTGACCTGCATTTCACCGGTTTTAAGTGGGCTTTATATTCCCGTAGACTTGTATGGGAAACATGGAATCTGTACAAATTGTTTTTCCTTACCATGTCCCATGGCTTTCAGAAATGGATAGTTTTGCAGATTTACTGATTTGGCTATACCCAAGTAACAGAGCAAATAATTTAACCCCAGGTGACTTGTGCAAGTTTTGAGTCCATAATAAAACCTATTATGTTTAAGCCCTGAAGAAGTGGAAGGTCTTTGAGCCCCGAAAGGCATTGGCTGTTCTGTGTTGTCTGTGAACTAATTCTATTATTTAAAGTTTTTGGACTCTGTCTGGCACTCTTAATAGCCTTTGTATATGTGTATCTTCAATTCTGGGTTCCCTTATTTGTGGGAAATCCTGTTTTTGTTGAGAACATCCTTGCCTTTGCCATTTTGCTTTATCATATTCTGAATGATCCTTTAAATATTTGAATCTACTTGTTCCAGATCCATATTTTCCAGGACAGTGGTCTCTATTGAAGGAGAACTATGGGGTCAGTGCTTTTCCCCATAGTTCTCCCCAGGGTCACGGGAGGACACAAACTAGCGTCCTCCCATGACCGAAAGCTCAGTACACCGCGAGCTACAGCTCGCGGGAATACTGAGACCGCCGAAGGTATGTTAATCTTTTCAAATATACCATCGCCTCGTCTCGATATATGCTGAGATTCCATCAACAGTGTAAAAAACCGGCACAGTACAAGTACTGTACCCGCCCCTCCCCCGTCCGTTCCGCCAGTCAGCGTTGGAGGATCAGACAGGGGAAGGGGGGAATCCCAGACAGGGGAGGGGGGGAATCCCTGCAGGGAGCCGGGAGTGACAGTTACCGCTCTCTGCAAGGACAGGATCGAGAAGGGAGCGAGCGACGGTATGTGTTCGCTCACTTCCCTATCTATTGAGCCAACGTGTGACACATTGTCACACGTCGGCTCGAACTATGAGGCTGAGTGATTTTCACTCACCTCATAGTTTTCCTTTAAGTTTCTGTCCTTACCAAACCAAAATAGCTATGCCAGTCCTATAAGCAACAGCCCATTTGTGGCTCATTTGTGCAGAAACATCTAGGCTATCCTATAGAAAATATGCCAGCACTTCTTAACAATACAAGTATTATCATCCAGCCTCTTTTACCAATAGGGTGCTGCCATATCAGAGTCATGCTATAGTGACATGTATTCTGTTTTTTTGTCCAGCAGAAGTAAAATCTGCAACAGTTTGCCAATCAAAAGAACTTGTCAGGCCTGGAAAATGAAAGGTCTTATCTCCTTCTGGCTGTGACTCAGGGACTAACTAGAGTTTAGAGTACTTTGTGTCCAGAGCATCTTGTTGACTGATGAAGCTTTCACCAGTTAAGCGATATAGGGAGTTCTTTGAGATCTATTTGTCTGGATGTTGTTCAATGCGATGATTAGGCCAACTCACCATTAGACTGTTCAAACCGTGTATGGCCCATGCAGTCTGATGCATTATTACATTCCTTTGGTCAATTCTAATTTAGACTAGCCCGCAGCCAGTTTGCGTTCCAGTAGGTGATTTTATGATTTCACTGAATAACATCATTCAGCCACATCTTTTCAGGAGTATAAACTTGTCTGGAAAGTGCAGCTGGCATTTTATTAGCCATTACATTAGAAAAAATGCAACAAATGGTTAAGTGGTTGATACTCATACCTTGGCGCTGTGGGTATGGACTTTCAATCCACTATAGACACTGTCTCCACAGAGTTTGAATGCTGGTTGTGTGCATTTCCTCCATCAACCCAAGATCTGGTAGGTTATAGGTAACCTGGGCTGAGATAAAAAGGCAAATGTAAAAAATGCTTGTTGTCTGTTGCTGTCTTTTCATGTATTTTCTGTTGCTGTCATGTATTTCAACTGACCCAAACAAATATGTCAGATAGACAATCTGACATCACTGACTACATACTTGTTCTGGGTCAGTGTCTCGGAAAGTATTAAAGTCAGAGACTGCCAGACAACTATGTGCAGGTGTACCTACTGGTCAGAATGTGGACTGGAGGCAGAACCCTTCAGTAGTGGCTTTCCCTCACTCATAGAGACTAACAGCATCATATCTTCCTAGGTCATGTCTACTGAGTGATTTGCAGAGCAAATCACCTCCCAAGGTTTTTTTTACTACATTACATGTTACCAACTACAGCCTCTACCGTGATCCCCCCTTCTGTCCTGCATGTTTTGGCCATTTTAGAACCTAGGATGTATCCTATACCTTGTGGGTCCTAGAGTTCTTCCCTGATGTTATAGCTGCTATGTCAGCAGTGATTGCTGTAACAAGGGTTTCAGCATCAGTGCTTGTTAAAATATAAACAAAAACAATTGCTGAAGCAAACCTAAGAGCAGAAAAAAAGTTACACTGTGCATTATATTGAAAACAAAATACAAGGCAATACCACCAAAAGAAAGCCCTGGAAGAAGATAATACCACTAAAAGTTGTGCCAAAAAACAATGTAGTCTTCCCTTTTGTAACTTTAGTAATAACACAGATATTGCCTACGGGTTAATTTATAAAACCTCAGAACCATCTATAGGAGCTAGTGCCTATACTTATTAACGCCATCTAGGGGAGCTAGTGCAATGCGAATCCCTGTGTGTTACATACAGTGCTTTCTAGTCCTTCTATAATCCACAAATACCTCCATTTTAATGAATACTAAATTGTGAACAAATCAAATACAATGCATTCGAATCAACATTCATTTACCAGCGCTCAACCCAGAATTTGTCAAATCATGCTCCACCCAAATTCAATGAATATAAAAAAATATAATTTTCTTATAACAGGAAAAAATATCAATACCTAATAATATATAACTGCATGAAGAAAAAATGAATGCACAATTTCTTACCTGGAGATGCTGCCAGTTGCACAACTTTCTGCTGCAGGCTGACAGCGATAAGCTGCTGCCTCACAATTAGCAGCAGCATTGTCGGCCTGCCATATGCGCGCTTCCAGTTGGCTATTGGACTACATATAGGTTTAAAATATCATCAGCTCAACATCAAATTGAAGGGGCACTTATTGCAGGATGACAACGCTGCTGTTGTTAGTTATGAGCCAGCCTGCAACAGAAAGTGCTGTTACTGGCAGGTTCTCCAGCAAGTAACTTTGCAAGAGAGTCACAAAAAATGATTTACTTAAAACTTCATTCATCAAGACATGATGCAAATTTTACTGAAAATAGAATTAGGGGTAACTTAAGCTTTTAGGGGTGTATTTATAAAACCTGCAAAACTGCATGTATGTTGGTTCTGTGGTAATGGAGGCAAAAATGACCATTATTAATATATGTTCGCATGTAATATCAAATACTACAATATGGCCACTAGATAGCTGAGAAGCGTAGGAAATACTGTTAATTAATTTGTTCCTATGCTCCTCAGCTACATCTACTGGTTAAAATGTAAGCAGAATACAATGCACAATACCACCAGCTCTAGAGGACTACAAATCCCAGCAATACATTATACGACAATGCTGAATGCCAACCGGCTTTAGAGGACTACAAATCACAGCAATACATTATACAACAATGCAGAATAATATGAAGCTATATACTCTGTGCTGCTCCGGGGTGCTGGCCTAATGTCTACAGCGGAGGATCTCAGGTGGCTGTGCAGGATCTCAGGAGGGCTGTGCAGGGTCTCGGAAGGCTGTGCGGTGCCCCAAGAGGCTGTACGGGGACCCAGGAGGTTGTGTGGTGATTTTGTGGGTGTGCCGCGATTTTGGCCTTACACGTGCGTTCCAGTGCGTTTGTACGCATTTTTTATGCATCCCTATGCTTTCCAGTGCATTCCAGACCAGACAAAATAAGGCAAGCAGTATTGTTCTGGTCTGGAACGGACTGCTCTGGTGTGAACAGAGGCCAAAGATAGCATAGGGATACATTAGGATGCATTTTGGGTCCGGAAACAATCTGGACTTTTCTTGAGATGAACTGGTTTGATTGCCCCCTTATTGCGGGTTCACACCATTTTCCGGACCAGATCTGGAACGCAGTTTTACTGCATTTTTGCCGCGTTGAGAAGGTTTCTTTTTTAGCTTAAAATTGTCTTATATGTGCGTTCCAGGGCAGTTGTATGCATTTTGTATGCGTTTCTATGCGTTCCAGTGCATTCCAGACCAGACAAAATATGACAAGCGGTATTTTTCTGGTCTGGTCTGGAACGTATAGGGATACATAGGGATGTACATATAGGGATACATAACGCATAGGGATACATTAGGATGCATTTTGGGTCCGATAACAATCTGGTCTGGTCTGGAACGTATAGGGATACATAGGGATGTACATATAGGGATACATAACGCATAGGGATACATTAGGATGCATTTTGGGTCCGATAACAATCTGGTCTGGTCTGGAACGTATAGGGATACATAGGGATGTACATATAGGGATACATAACGCATAGGGATACATTAGGATGCATTTTGGGTCCGATAACAATCTGGTCTGGTCTGGAACGTATAGGGATACATAGGGATGTACATATAGGGATACATAACGCATAGGGATACATTAGGATGCATTTTGGGTCCGATAACAATCTGGTCTGGTCTGGAGATGATCTGGATGTGGTGTGAATGGGCCCTTAGGGCTCGTTCAGACCATAACCAGCTACTGGTGTGCTTCAGCAACTAAACAATGCCAGTGGTGACCACAAGGGCACAAAACAATTGTTTTCTATGTGTCCCCTTCACACTACAATGTAGGTGTGGTGCAGTTCGCTGCAAAAAATCCATACATGCTGCATGTGTTCACAGCACACTGTGTTGCACCACATATCATGGCAGGGCAGTACACCACACTGCGTGGCAGAGACCTGAATGGATTGGACACTTTGTACACTTCAAATAAAGTAACAAAACGTCAGAGCTGTCTTACCACACAAATCTGCATGCTAAAACTGAGTGTTTTACCACATGGGCTAATGTGAATGGAAGAAAATGATGGAAAATACAAAAAACAGTACAGGAATAGAGGGGAAATCTTGCAGTGAGCACACTGATACCTATGACAGCTGTCTAAGAAGGGATTTCCCCTGACTAGAAATTTCCTCTCGGTTCCTTTTGTGTCTCCCCAATTGGACACAGAGAGCAGAAAAAAAACCTCACATGTAAACTAATTCCTATTATATCCAAATCTAAACAAAATGTTTTGGGTGTGTGTGTGTGTTCGGTGGAAAAATGAATTTGGAAAGGATAAAAATATTAGGGAAGCGTAAAAAATGTTTTGATTACGCCAACATTCTGGAAATCTATTATAAATAAATATGTATTTTCAGGACATTTTTTCTTCTCGCTTTTTAAAACTGGTGTTGGAGGTTAGAGTCCTGTGTATGAAATTGTGTTGATTTGCATGACATCTTGTGTTATTTAGGAGGTATTACAGGATTACATATGGGTCTGCCAATGTCCAAGGTAAAACTTAAAGAAAGTCGAAGGCAGGCAAGTGAATAACCGAGCCGAACATTCACTATGGCTCAGTACGGCTTATTTCAGCCATACATCAGCTGAAATCAGCCGTACATCGGCTGCCTTTGGCTGCACTTTAGTCAGCTGAACATGCTCTGCATGTTCGGCTGAACCAAAGTGCAGAAGCACTTCGACTCAGCCGATCCAACATATAGATCGGCTGAGCCGAATATCCGGCAGCTCACTCACTGCCGTTCGCCCCTATTCACATAGGGGCCGAATGGCAGTGAGTGAATAGCCAAATGCTGCCGAGCGACATTCGTCTCGGCTTTTCTGCTTGGTACCTCCGTGATACCAAGCAGAATAGCAAATCAGTAAAAAAAAAAAAAGTAGAAAAAAAAGTTGAAAGTATTTTTAAAAATGTAAATAAATATTAAGTTCAAAAAAATAAACAAAGATTAAAAAAAAAGAAAACGAAAACAATTGGGTGGAGCTAGCAGTGACAGCTAGCTCCGTCCAACTGTTTCCTATTGGCTGGCACCTGCTAGAGTCTTCTAGCAGGTCCTGACCAATGAATAACAACTGGGCGGAGCTCTGCCCAGTTGTTGTTGTTTAATGACAGATCAGTATCCCCAGGTCATTTGGGGATGCTGATCTGCCATTACAACTGGCAGAGTCCAGCTGTCATTTGCGTGGCTTACGGCCAGCCTTTCGGCAGGCCATGCGCCCCGCTTCGGGTGCCACTTCGGCTCAGTTGAGCCAAAGCATACGCCTTCGGCTCGGCTGCTGTACGGACTATAGTGAATAGCCCGTACAGCAGCCCTTCAGTTCGACCGGAGAGAGCCGAAGCTACAGCTGGATCCTTCGGCTCCTTTGTAAATAACCCCCATAGATTCTTTAATTATTAATTATAGGCCTTAAAAAGGCAGTGCACAGGTGATGAATCTCAAAACAGGTGACTGAATTATACTTTTCCTCAGCTTAGAGTAGTCAGAACAATTAAAATGACTGATTGCTCTGATTACTTCACTTTGCTCATTGCCGTGAAGGAAACCTGTCAGGTTTGCTATACTGGAGCTGCCTTGCTTTTGAAGGTACAATCTCCTGTGATATCATCTTTATTCCTTCACTGCCTTGTAACTCCCCTTAAATAAGTGTTTGTAACTTATGTGCCCTAATACTTCACTAGCTGTATGCTTAGTCCAGAAAAGTGACTTTTTAAATAGTGAGGAAAGGATATGGATCAAATCCTCAGAACCTGCATCTTAAAAATATGAGCTGGCAGAGACAGCTGCTCATTTTATATCTTGATATATTCTCTTTAAAGGCACACTCAGTGATCTCTCCCACTGAGCTCCACGTAAATACTTAGTGCTTTTTTTGGACTGTAATTTAAAAAGTGCAAAAAAACAGGTTAAAAAAGTAATGTATTAATACTTTTAATCATATTAGTGTATTTTTAACAACATGGAAACATTACCTTCATGTTGATTTGTTGAAGTAATGAATAACAGTAGTTCAGGCTCTGATGAAGAACGTAACCTTTTGAAACATGTTGGGGATGTACATTGCAAATGTCCACAGATATAAAATCAGTACTATACAGAAACTTGTCCACAGAGAGAATGAGTACTGAATCATACCATACTGACACCACCAGAAACATGTCCGCAGTGATAAGAAAAGTACCATACTGACACTGCCATAAGCATGTCCACAGTTATAAAATCAATACCGTGATGACATTGCCAGAAACATGTCTACAGCTATACAAGCGGTACTGTACTGACACCACCACAACCACTGTAGTCCCCTTTCTAAAACAGACTACAGTGCAACAAAAGGATGAAAAAACACCCAGTTCCTCAAACCAGATTGGCACATATGTTACACGGGCTAAATGTCTTATACCAAACATTACCAAGCTAAAAAAAAAGGGCATGTAATCTTACCCCTAAAGGCCACATTTTTGCATGCTACTATATCATTTGACAGACATAATTTAGCTTCTCTCCAGGCTCTCCCCCAAGAGTGTGTCGGGGTTCCAGCAGGTGCTTTTTGGATGGGTGTCTGGCTCTGGCGGGGCACTAGGCAGAATAATGTGGTCAGACAGTGCAGTGTCAATAGAGTCTCTTCTCCCCAGACCTCCCCCTGAGTCTTGCAGCGTCTCGTCCCATTGTTGTAGAGTGCTGCAGTGCACAATATGGCCTTGGCGTTTCGATGGGGTGCTGCTGATGAGGGCACGTGCAGATTGTTTAGGGGCGTTGCTAAGATTAAGAAAGACCTGAGGCAACTCTGAAAGAAATCATGTGGTATGCTTAGCACCCGGTGGTGAATGGTGCATGGGGCCACACTGTGCTGATAGTGGGAGGATGTTGAAGGGCCATAGTTACATATAGCTATACTGGACTATGTCCAGTCCAGTATAGCTTTTACTGAATAAGATTCCTGTGTGCAGTCTTTAAACGATTTTTTATTAGGGAGACTGTCTGCTGGCCTTTTGGGTTTCCATGTGTCTTTTCATGCAGTTGTTCTGGCATTCTCCTTTTGTTAAACTTCTCCACAACTGAGCCATTTACTGTTCCCTTTGCTGTGTCTGCCCTCTAAATTTTATAGTCAGTGCCAATAGTTACTGCTGCTCAGGAGGATTGCATGCCCTTGCTCCAAGTAGCCATCTTGGTTGTAGTGCTCCTGCTCTATTTCAACATACTGTGCAGGCATGCATGACAGTTGAATGTGTGCCTAAAATCAGAATGCTGGTATGCAAATCACCTGAATTATCACTCATTTCTCCCAATATCATGGGTCATGGTCACTGCGGGTTTTGATCAACAGGGTGGGGAGAACCTCATCAGGACAAGTCATGACAGGGCAGATGGAATTATAGGACAAGTCGAGACAGGGCAAATGGAATTATAGAACAGACAGGTTAGTATCCAACACTCTGTAATTGATAGCCGCTTGAAAGATTTTTTCCAGTGATCTAAAGGGAAAGTCAGTGATGTTCTGAATAGAAAAGACATCGGTATATTACATCAGATGACAACGGCGGACCTGCAGTGCCACTCTGAGAGTACTAGCTCCTATAATGGAAGTTACAAAGAATAATCTTCCCAGTATATAGACCAGGTATATTCTGAGTGCAGAGAAAAGATGCTATATGCAGAGGCTCAGTCAGCCATACTTGTTTAATCCTCTGTGCCGTGCATTTCTATGGCAAGATCCATGATCCTGTCACACAGGCAGGAGAATTCCACCCAACTATATGTAGAGGGATCAGAGTTCTTTCTCACAATAGGCTGTTGAAAACAGGAAATCTGCTGTTTTATTTGCCAGCTGTAAAACTGAAAGCACCTCCATGACTACAACCTAATGTCACATTTTTTGAAAACTCCATGGAGCTAGTGGTTGGCCCCTTAGCAGGGCCAACCTGAGAGGGAGTTTAGAATAAAGGGTATTTATGTAGAAGCATAAAGCAAGGGAACTGCCCCCTTTGTGAAATCACACTTGTGCTTTTTTATGTCAAATTGGGTGATTAAACAGTGTTTCACTTGAGACTTGCTGATAACTGATGAGAATCGCATAGCCTATTCCATGCAGTGTTTTGCATTAGTAGCTGCCTTCCATTTGCTATTGGAGCTATACCTGTAAATTATAACGATTAAATATAATAACAGTTCAGTCTTTGTAGCCTGCCTAGAAAATTAGCTTTTAATAATTTACCACTGCTAGGAAATGGCATTTAAAATCTGGAGGCTGCTCTAAGTAAGCACTTTTCCTACTTATAACAACCAACCGTTGTTATAAAGTACCCAGTTTTTGTTCATCCCTACTTTTTCCCCACGATGAATATGATACAGTAACCCCATATTAGCTTATTTACACATCACAGTATTCTAAGTCAGGTAGGACCAGGAAGATGTTCTATGTTAAAACAGATGCCCCTATGAGGAAGGTGAAGCTTTGGGCACCAAAATTTGATTTCCTACAGGATCTAGCAATGGTAATCCTGGCCCTGCTTGTACTGACATCAGATCATGAACCTCATTGAGGGTATTTTAGTTGAGTAATGAATACTTTCTTCACCTTGTGAAGTCACCTTGTGACTGATTTTTGTTTTAAAGCATATTATATTTTAGCTTTCCTGTTTGATTTACAGCACCCATCTTCTTTTATGTCACATATATGTGTTACAGCTGAGGAACTAAATTGCATATATTTCTTCATTACCGTTTATTTTTGCCCTGATTTCCTCTGTTCCTCCAAACTGATTATAGCAGTAATAAAACAGCGCAATAGCTTATACTCAATGCCTGCTGTGCTAAAGAATTAATTCTAAATACCCAACAGTGTTATTGCAGATAGATCCACAGAGATTTTCTCCAGATAATTAATTTAGGGGGTTATTTTATAGCACTATTGGTCAACAAATTTATGTTTCTATTGGTAAGCTGAAAATAAAAAGTCCTGTCTAACTGATAATTTGTTTCTTCTTGGCTGCAGTTATGAAGCGTCCAGTAAGTCCTGCTTACTCCGCGGAGTCCCTTTCTGCTATATCTGTGTGTGAGAATGGGCAACCAGAGAGTCCAGATATGGAAGTGCAGACTACACGGGAGAAGAGACTGCCCTCCTTCACTTTATGTGGGGTCTGCAACATACAGCTCAACTCTGCTGTCCAGGCTCAAATACATTATAATGGCAAATCCCACCAGAAGAGACTGAAACAGATCAACAAAGGCAAAAACCCAACTCATGGTAAGGTTGTGCCACATTTCTCAGTACTTTCTCCAAGAACTGAAATCTTCTGGCTTATAGAACTCTAGAAATCTCTTGCAGTTTAGTACTAAGGCACTTGTGACATGCAGTGTTGTGTTCTTTTTATAAATGCTGGGTTGTAAAATGCTTGTCTGACATTGATCGCAAGTTGTGATCCATCCAAAATGGAAAACTTGCTTGGTGTGCGGCCATAGCCGCAGACCAATAGCTGAACTTGGTCTGTTATGAATAGCTGAACGTGGTCTGTTATAGTGTTGCATGGGATGGGGGGGAGGGGGAGAGGGGGACTCTGCATCTGGGTACTGAAAGGTAGTGAAGACCCAGGCCAGGAATGCATATGAACCTTCCTTCATTTGAAGAAGAAATCTGTTCTTAATGGAAATGTCCTTGGTGCTTAATTAGTCTGCAATTTTCCAATCAATTGCTAGTAAATGCAAACTATGATTGCATTTGTGCATAAATAAATCTTGTTCAGATGTATATATTCTGTCGCTTTTTGGTCTAGGCTTTCTTGTATCCATGGCATTTACCAGAAGAGACAGTGTTTCCTGTGATAATTCTGGGTATATGTAAGCACCTGTAGGCTGAACAGACACAGCAGGGACTTTAAAAATGATCATCAAAAGTCAAAGCAAGCTACCATACTAGGTCGGCAGTGGTGTCATGGTTCATAGACATTATTGATTCAATGGATTTAGCAAGGTTTAGTTTTGAAGGTAGGCTGGTGTCATTTATTGCAGACCTGCCCTCTAATCTCTGTACAGTTCTGGTCCTTGTGCTAGATCTTTTAGTTTCCATCTTACACATTAATGTGGGCATTGTCAACTGCGCCTACTAACGAGTCATCTTCCAGTCATTATACTGTTGTGCCAAACAGCTAACCCTTTAGATTGGGTTTGATCTTTTGATACATTGACAACTTGATTAAATGATTTTTCATTATTGACTTTTATAACAAGTTATGCCATTTGATAACAAGTTGTCACAGATTGGTTTCTGCTCACATATAGAGAAGGGAGTGTTCAGCAACTATGGCCTCAAATGTATAAGTCAAATGTAAGCATCCCATTCATGGGAATGCTGTTAAAGAATGTTTGATCTTTAAATTGGTCTCCTGCTTGTTGTTTTTGTGTGTAGCAACCTAAAAAAATCCTACCTCATATTATGTGGTTTCATCTGTAGGAGCACCCCAGGTGTAAACTGACTATATGGTCTATCCAGAGGGCAGTGGAGGCTGCCACCTGTGTGAACGAGGCCTAAATGATGTTCTAACATACTTATTCCAAAAAGCATGTCTTGCAAGCACTTGTAGCTTTTAAGAGCAAGCTGGAACTTGTAGCTTTTCATCAGCTAGAGAACCAATAGTTTTTCAACAACATCTATTCAATGGTGTGTCATCTTGCAGCGTTACCACTTCAAGACACTTTCAATGATTTTCTGCCACTGCTGTTCCTTTCAAGTGAGCCCTGTTATTTTACCATTCGATAAGGAAGCCACCGAGGATTCATTGCCTGGAGCTGCTTATTGCACGGGTTCCCTTTTCTGAATTAAAATAAAAATGTATATATTTCTTAGGGCCATTTGAAAATTCTGAACTGCAAAATCTGCTGAGTTTGGATTTTACGGCCCTAACTTAATTAACCCTATGACATGGGCATATTTCAGGAAAATACATTCTAGCTTGGTGTGAGATGAAGTCAGCCTTTTCCTAATCCTTAGAGATACATGGTGCATTGTATGAGGCTCATGGGGGAAGCCCTCTGAAGGCTGTGTGTTCCCATATGGCAGCTTACACACACAGTTACCCCACTCCTCCAGTGCAGCCAAGCATGAAGGAGCAGTTCATTTCTGTGGATGAGGTATTATGCAAATGTAATTATGCTAATTTCTTCCCTGCTGCAATGCCTGTGGCTTGTAAAAAAGAAAAGAAGCTTTTTATTACAGATTTATTAATATCGCTTATTTGTTATTAGTTGGCATTAAAAAACTACAGTGGCAAGAGTGGAAAAAACAAAGTATTCTTTAATGACGACTTCATTATAAATACGTACGGCCTGTCTGTATTTGAAAGCATTTTTTTTTTTAAAGGGAAAGCATAGTTTGTTTTCATTGAGCATATAATTAATCTATTGCATATTATATGCATTATGCAATATTATATAAAATATTTTTAGGAATGCACTGATACCGTTTTTTCGGTATTGAGTACCAATATTTTCCTTTCCATACTCGTCGATACCGAGTACTGGTGCTTGTGCTGGCATGGAGGTGGCTTCCCGGGCAATTAGGAAGCTGGGTGGTGGGTAATGACATGCCGTCCGGCTTCCTGATTGCCTGGGAAGCCGAATCCATGTTGTTTGGCCGGCTCGATTGTGATTGGCGAGTAATGACCAGCCAACTGATTGGCTGGAAAGCCAGGTTCCCAGCCAATCAGCAAGGTGTCAGCTGTTCGGCCAATCAGGAAGCCGAAATGCAGGTCATTACTCACCCCCTGGCTTCGTGATTGACCGGGAAGCCAGCTCCATGTTCCCCTACTGCACTGCCGTAGTACCGGTATCGGAGTGCATTTGTGAGGTCAGGTACTGATGTTGGACGAGAAGGCCTGGCTCGCAGTCTCCGCTCTAATTCATCCCAAAGGTGTTCTGTCAGGTTGAGGTCAGGACTCTGTGCAGGCCAGTTAAGTTTATCCACCCCAAATTCGCTCATCCATGTCTTTATGGCCCTTACCTTGTGCACTGGTGCGCAGTCATGTTGGAACAGGAAGATGCCATCCACAAACTGTTTTCACAAACTTGGGTGCATGAATTTGTCCAAAATGTCTTGGTATGCTGACGCCTTAAGAGTTCCCTTCACTGGAACTAATGGGCCAAGCCCAACCCCTGAAAAACAACCCCACACCATAATCCTCCCTCCACCAAACTTTACACTTGGCACAATGCAGTCAGGCAAGTACTGTTCTCCTGGAAACCGTCAACCCAGACACGTCCATCGGATTGCCAGACAGAGAAGTGTGATTCGTCACTCCAGAGAACACGTCTCAGTGGTGGTGTGCTTTACACCACTGCATCCGACGGTTTGCATTGCATTTGGTAATGTAAGGCTTGGATGCAGCTGCTCGGCCATGGAAACCCATTCCATGAAGCTCTGTATGCACTGTTGTTGTGCCAATCTGAAGGCCACATGAAGTTTGGAGGTCTGTAGCTATTGATTCTGCAGACAGTTGGCGACTTCTGCGCACTGTGCGCTTCAGCATGTGCTGACCCCGCTCTGTCATTTTACGTGGCCTACCACTTCGTAGCTGAGTTTCTGTTGTTCCCTGTTGCTTCCACTTTGTTATAATACCACCAACAGTTGACCGTGGAATATTTAGTAGCAAGGAAATTTCACGGATAGACTTATTGCACAGGTGGCAACTTATTACGGTACCACGCTTGAATTTACTGAGCTCCTGAGCGACCCATTCTTTCACAAATGTTTGTAGAAGCAGTCTGCATGCCTAAGTGCTTGAATGTATACACCTTTGGCCATGGAGGTGATTGGAACGCCTGAATCCAATGCTTTGGAGGGGTGTCCCAATACTTTTGGCAATATAGTGTATATATTACTGTGCAAAGGTTTTAGGCAGGTGTGAAAAAATGCTATAAAGTTAGAATGCTTTCAGAAATAAAAGTGTTAATAGTAATTTTTATCAATTAACAAAATGTAAAGTAAATGAACAGAAGAGAAATCCAAATCAAATCAATATGTGACCACCTTTAAAACAGTATCAATTCTTCTAGGTACACTTGCACTCAATTTTTTGAAGAAACTCAGCAGGTAGGTTGTTCCAAACATCTTGGAGAACTAACCACAGATCTTCTGTGGATGTCGGCTGCCTCAAATCCTTTTGTCTCTTCATGTAATCCCAGACATACTCGATGATGTTGAGATCAGGGCTTTGTGATGGCCAAACCATCACTTTCAGGACTCCTTGTTCTTCGTTATGCTGAAGATAGTTCTTAATGACATGTACTGTATGTTTGGGGTCGTTGTCCTGCTGCAGAATAAATTTGGGGCCAATCACACGCCTCCCTGATGGTACGGCATGATGGATAAGTATCTGCTTGTATTTCTCAGCATTGATGACACCATTGATCCTGTCCAAACCTCCAACCTCATTGGCAGAAATGCAGTTCCAGACTTGCAAGGATCCTCCACCATGCTTCACTGTTGCTGTTTTATATATTTATTTTATAGTGCTTGCTCTGATTACCTAATGTGATGCTATTGCATTTCGATCATCATAAAAATCATTTTTATGTGATACTGAAATAACAAACAAAAGTAATGAAACTGTAAAAAATAACATTAACCAATAGAAATAGAAAAATCAACAGAACAATAACAGCCATCTTTGGAAGGGGTGAATGTTAGTTTGGGCTAAAATTACTTGTAATGCCTTTAACTGATGTCATATGCAAAGCAAAGGTCACGGCTTGAATGAATTTGGTTGAAGTAAATAGTGACTTACGCGGTCCTCGACCGCGTACCTGACTTGTGAGCTGGCTGCCGGCCACAAAGTACCGGCTCGCGGGCCACGGGCCGGTACATCTGACGCCCTGCCGGAATCTGCCACTCGAGGCAAACGCCTTGTTTGCCTCGCGGCAGATACGCCCCTGACTACAACCTAACAATATATTGTTACACTGTATTACTTATTGACACTTGCACACTATTTGCAAGCAGCATGGGGAACAAGCCAGCTGTACTGCATTGCTCATGTGCCAGCAAGGGACACTTTGATAGTAGGAGGGAGCAGATGAGCTGATGAGTCTGCTGCTTTTCCTTTCATGGTCTAGTCACCTGGTAGGAGGGAGGGGGAACAAGACCTAGAAGTGTTAACTTAACACTTTTGCTGCCAAGACATTTTTTACACACGTTATAATCTACATTTTAGGCCTGAAAATTACTTAAAATCACCAAAAATTATATATTTTCTGAAAGCAAAAACCCAGTAGCATAAAATGATGGCACGATATTAGCGCAACTCTTTATCAAACCCACAAACTTTATTTTAGTGCCCCAAAACACAATATAATAACCATTTTTTTAATTTTTGTAAAATATAAAAAGGTGAGATTATGATGAGTAAACAGATACCCAACATGCCAAGGCTAAAACTGGTGTCCGTGAAATAGTGAACAACATTTGGTACCCCAAATTGTCCATAGGCGACGCTTTAAAATCCTGTACAGGTTATCAGTTTAGAACTATTGCTCTCACTCTGGCACCTAACATGTGTAATGCGATCATCGTTTTCATACGTAAACGCACCTGACCCGTTTTTACCTTAATAAGCGCACACTCGCTGTGGCAGGGGACTTTTTTTTTTGCATTTATTTTATTTAATCTTCTTTTTTTAACTTTTTTTTTTAACTTTCGTTAATTGCTATCACATATGGGGGCTTACAAGCCCCCTATGTGATAGCATACTAGTGACATGTTCTCTATCAAGGTGATATTAGGGGTCAGTTAGGCCTCTAATATCACCTTTCCACTCCAAAAAAGCTATTGGAGCAAAGATTGCACAGCTTCTGCAGCCAAGCAATGGCAGCTGAGGGACTGGAAGTGATTCCTTACCCACTTCGCGACGACAGCCGAGAGGCCAGTCCTAGGCCCACAGGAGGGGCAGCGGAGCTTGCAAAGCAAGGCGAGGTATTGGGCGAGAGGGGGGCATGCATTTTACTGACCCCTAGAAGCGATCTGGCAGCAGCTCAGCTGTCAGAATCACTTCCAGTGTAAAGCCGACAGTCGAGTCACAGCGGCTATCTCTTAATAGGAGCTCGCGGCCAGCAATGTATGACATACGTCGGTGGCAGCGAAAGGGTTAACTGCAGCAGAGACAAGTCAGGTCCCTCCATGCCAGACAGAGCTGTTCTGTATGCTAAAGCTGTGTACATTTGAGAACCAGATATACAGAAATACAAATCCTTTGACAGGAAAAATAGCTCCCATTTAGGTATTCCATCTGTTTGTTTAGCTGTTTGCTAGGAGTTCAGCGTTACGTTTTAAAAGCTTGGCTATTTCTGCACCGCACAACGTTTTCTCTAACATCTGCTAAGCTTATCTAGATGCCTTGTCTCCAGCCATTGGTAAGGTAAACGTAAGTTTTTGAATGTAGACCGGTTCAGTCGATGAATGTTTTAACTCACCAGTAACTGGAGTCTACATCATGAAATAGATAACAAATAACCTCAGACAAACTGCAGGATAGCCTACCTCTATACTGTCTTACATAATTAAGTTAGATGGACAAGTGTTCTTGACTCCCACCCTAACGTTACACTGATACTTCCACATTCTTTTATTCCTTTCTCCTCTCCCTTTTCTCTCTCCTTTTCTCTTTCTCTCCTCCTGTGACCTCAGATGCACTGTTAATGTGTCACTACTTTGTAGCCTTTTTTTTATTTTCCCAATTACAATGTTGCTATATTCTCATCTCTTTCTGTCTTATTTACATACTGTTCTATGAATGTTTTGGTGGTTTGTAACTATTAAAGAATAGCAAGGGCTGTCTAAATGACATATAACCAATATACAAAATAAAAGTCCTGTATGAACAAAATGAAAGCTATTTCTACTTTGCTTTAGTCTGCTCTTTAGCACTGTTATCATTGCAAAATGCAGATTTAAAGTGACACTAAATCTCTTAAATCTTAAAAATGCATTCAAGTATTAACAAAAAGGTAGCTTATTTGTGCATCACACGGCTGATCCTAAAATCATCTTTGAATTGGTGCAGACACTGTGCTTCCTTCTGGAGGGTGGCTACTTTTGCTCCCCATGGTCCCCGTGTGTGTTGTAAAGTTGTCACCACTCCAAGCTCAATCCGGTGATGCACTACATGTGGTTAGTGTACTAATTTCTAGATTATGGACATTGTTTTCCATCACAGGAGCAAGCTTAGAGTGCTGGCTACTTTAGAACACACATGGGGACCATGGGGAATGAAAAGAGCCACCCTTCAAAAGCAAGGACCAGGGGTGGACTGACCATACGGGCCATCAGGCACTGCCCGAGGGCCCGCAGCCATCTGTGCATCCCTCCCCTTCCTCTGGATGTAATTTGACCTGGCCAAGCACGGACAGCCTGGGAAACAACTTCCCCCATCCTTTTGCTGATGCACCTATCAATTGTCTCCCCATCATCTTGGTCTTGCCCATGTTTGTAGGTAACCTAAATGAGTTAGCTGGCTGTTTGTTGCCTGAGAGTGATTATTTATACAGTAGCCATATTATAACAAGTATGTCTATTTATTAAGAAAAGGAAATGAGTGCATAACTATAGACTGTTTTTTTTTCTGCTGACAATATGTAGTAAAACAATTAATTTGTAGTATGAGGTCACTGGCGGGAGTGAAGCAGCTATAAAAAGGTGCAGGGAACTGCAGCCATGCGCTCATGTGTTGACTTTTGTGCAACCAAAAAGGAAGCCCTGGCCATTACACAGTGGATTCTTTGTTCAGCACAATGTGGGATGTCATAGTTACATTGTATTTGAGGTTGAATAAAGACAGAGGTCCATCAAGTTCAACCTTAGTGTGTCTGTGTGTGATTGTGCATGTGTATGTATGTACACAAGTCTCTTTGTGACCTTGTTTTTAAGAGTACCTGTACCCCTGTATGTTCGGTTCTCTGAGGAAGGTATCTAAATGCTTTTTGAATGTTTCAATACTCTCAGCTGATACCACTGCTTGTGGCAGCGAGTTCTAGATTTGAACTGCTCTAACTGAAAAAAAGCCCCTACGCCCTTTGTGATTAAATCTTTTCTCCACCAGTTTTAGTTGGTGGCCTCCAGTCTTTGTTATGGAGTTTACTGTAAATAGTTGATTGCTGATGTTGCCATCACCACTAAACATTTTTGTACATCAAAATCATGCCCCCCCCCTTAATCTCCCCACTTCTAGCGTGAACAAGTTTAAATTTAGTAAACTTGTCTCATAGCTTAGGTCTCCCAGCCCCTTATTTAGTTTAGTTGCCCTTCTCTGGACTCTCTCCAGCTCAAGGACATCCTTTCTGTGGATTGATGACCAAAACTGGATCGCATACTCCAGATGAGGCCGAACCAGCGATCTATAAAGTGGCAAAATGATTGCTTTGTCTCTAAAGTACATTACCTTTTTAATACAAGACATTACTTGCTCCACTTCCCTATTTTATCCAGGTCCTCCTGTAATGTTATACTGTCTTAAGTCCGTGTCTATCACCCTCCCAATTTTAGCATCGTCTGCAAACACAGTAACATGGCTATTAACACCTTCCCCGATATCATTAATAAACAGGTAAAAACAGTATGGGGCCTAGCACAGAACCCCGAGGCACACCACTCTTGACCTTAGACCAAACTGAAAAAGAGCCATTTATGAATACTCTCTAGACACGTTCCTGTAGCCAGTTCTCTATCCATGTACACACCATTTAATCTATGCCCATAGATCTCAACTTGTGTACTAAGCATTTATGTGGTAACGTGTCAAAAGCTTTGGCAAAATCCAGATATACCTCATCCACCAGCCTCCCTCCATCCAGATCTCCATTCACCTCTTCGTAGAATGTTAGTAGGTTGGTCTGACAAGAACAGTCCTTCCTAAATCTGTGCTGATTATCATTTATGATACCATTGCCACAAACAAAATCCACTAAATAGTCCTTTATCGTTCCCATTTTATTTTTTTAACTTTATAAAATGAAATCAATTAATAGCAGTGAAGTGTACTTCCATACAATGTATAACTATCCAGTGTTTAGTCATATCACTATCTGCAGTGTGAATTACACAAGAAAACTAGTGTGGAACATTACATTTTCCACCAAACAGTGCCTACAAGGGTACTTAGGTAATCACGCAGCATCTTTTATCTGTTATTGAATTCTCTATTTTGACCAGAGATTGTCTTTTGGCTAACTGAACTCGACTTATTACTAAACTGTAAGCTTTAATTGTTCTTTAGAGAAATGGCTTATCGTCAGTATACTTATGGGCTTCATGATAAAAAGTGGTTTGTTAATTTCATCCACTGGAATTGTAGATGGCAAGCTAAGGATTAAGCCGGACCGGCAGCTGGGAAGTAAGAGATTTGAGAAGACATTATTTAACGAAAGAGAACACTATCATTGATTGCACTGCGTTCACCCTGATGGCACTTATTATGAAAAGTGCAAAGGCTTGAAAGAATGTAATTGCTTTCTGAAAATATATTTTAATTTTTTTTTACCTCGGACTAGCAGCATAAAGTCTATTTGTACTTTTAGGAAAACTATTGTGGATGTTCTCAGTAAAAAAATCATACCGTGTTTTTGTTTGCATGTTGCGTTATTAACATGCCATTTGATAAAAATGTTTGTAAACACTACTTTTGTATGTGGGCACCTTTCACTATCCTTGCTAAGAAGATTGATGATATGACAAGATACCTAGAGTGTGCTTTTTTCCCTCCTTAGACAGTATATATAACATAAGCTGGGGAGATATTTTAAGTGATGCTTTTACAGCATTTAATGAATACCCGCAGTCCGAATAGTTCATAAATGTACCTTGATACTCAGGGCCAACCGCCATGCTCAATGTTCTGCACTGGATGCACAGTGTGCATGTGTTATGAGCAAACCTTCTTCTGAGGTGCATTTACTAGGGACGCACCAATACCGGTACCGAGTACCGATATTTTTTTTCCAGTACTCGCCGATACCAAATACCGAGTACCGGAAGTCCCATTCAGGAAGCCAGGCGGCGTGTAATGACTCGCCACCTGGCTTCCTGATTAACAAGGAAGTTGTCCCATGCTTCTCATCACTATATGACGAGAAAGCATGGAGCCAGCTTGCTGGCCAATCATGGAAGCCGAGGGAGCATGAAGCCGGCTTCCCGGCCAATCAGAAAGCCGGGCGCTGCATCATTACAAGGCTCCCGGCTTCCTGATTGGGCAGCTTTCCGACCGATCAGAAAGCCGGGCAGCACGTCATTACACGCTGCCCGGCATCCTGATTGGCTGGGAAGTCGGCTCCATGCTCTCTCATCACATGTGAAGAGGGAGCATGGAGCCGGCTTCCCGGCCAATCAGGAAGCCGGGCAGCGTGTAATGACGCCCTGCCCGGCTTCCTGATACAGGAAGTATCGAGCTAGGCATCAGAGCATTTGGGTGAGTACGAGTACTCGCCCAAATACTCGGTATCGATACCGATACTAGTATCGGTATCGGTGCATCCCTAGAATTTACTCTACATTCCCACTGCATTCCTACTGATGTGTATAGTAAAATGGAAGCAGTTTAGATCAGAATAGGACTTGCTGGTTTAAAAAACGTTACAACACATTAAAATGCATGGCAAAGCTACACTAATCACAAATTAACACTGCTCTGAATTATACTGTTGTCAATTTAAATACTGGATTCCAGACCTTTCAAAAATCTTTCACAATCATATGTTAGCAGAAAAACACACAAACACAAATGTACACTTATACATTGAACTTTAGGTGTCTGTGCACATCAGCAAGTCATGCTGAACATTTGGCCGCTGGCGTGCACTGGCAGAAACAGTGCTGATGCACTGATCCTGTTGCGTCTCACTGTTTACTTTTTTTGTGATGAGATGTCACAAGTGACATTTCATTCAGTTTCAACAGCGACAGTGTGGTGAGATGCGGTTGTACCATGTTGCACCACACCACAAAAAGTATCGCATGCAGATCTTATTCAGCACGCACCACTGTAGCTAGGGCCGGCGCTACCTAGGGTTGCCATCTGTGCGGGATTCACCCGTACAGTTCGGGTTTGGCATCTTGTGTCCAGTTTTCAGGCCACCTCAGCCACGTACACAAGATGTCACAATTTCAGGCGGACAGGGGCAGACTCGTGGTCCTGGAGAGGAATGCATGAAGGAGGACCTTCTGCTGTGTGGGCACAATCCCGGCAGAGCGTGCGGCTGTCTGTGCAGCTACAGGTACGTGTCTTAAGGGGTTAATCCGGGCCAGCTGTAGTGTGTTGAACAGACAGTGCCCGATAGTTTCTGAACTGTCACAGCACTGCCTCCTAGTCCCGTTGGAGCTGGGGCGGGGTTGGAGGGGGGGAAGAGAGTGTGTGTGTAATTCTTATGCTGATTTAGGCTATTGCTGTGAGAACCTGTAAAAAAGAAGGTGATCAGATTCCCTTGAAAGAAGTTTCTGCATGAATCATGGACGTCGGCAGAGAGAGAGGAGGGGTCGTCAACTGGGGGAATAAGGTATGCTGCCGGGTCCCCTCCTCTCTCGAGCAAGTGTCGGGCTCTCGGTCCTTGACCGAGTGCCCAACTTTTCGGGTGGGGGCGACACCAAAATGACTGTCAATCATTTTGGTGGCACCCTGGTGCGGGCCGCTCCCCCCGCACCCCCCTTGTGACGCCACTGAAGCAGGCTTGACAGCTATGGGATCGGAAGTGATGTAATTTGCATCGCTCCCAGTACCATAGTACAGGGAGGAGTTCCGCCGATGTCCTCCCAGCATCCCCCCTGACACCAGAGAAGCCGGTCCCGGGCCCGTAGGAGGGGCAACGGAGCCCAGGAAACATGACGGTTGTGTCGGGCGGGGGAGGATCCCAGTTTACCGGCCTGTAGAAGCGATCTGGTGGCAGCAGAGTCCGCCAGAAATCGCTTCTACTGTAAAGCCGACAGTTGGCTTTACAAATGTAAACAGAGTGCCGCAGGCAGTCTGTTTAAATGAGCCTGATGCCAGTGACGTACAGTGTACATCACTGCTCATGAAGGGGTTAAGTGGTTGTTTATGTCTAGGTGCTAAAAAGAAGTTATACTCACCAGACTAGTACAAAGCACAGTTGATCTTGCCATGAAGGCCATCATTGCTTGACTGCTGGTTACAGGCAAGACACTCCACATCCTTCAGCCATTCTGTAATTTTTTCAGGCTGACTCCTAACCTAAAAAAGAATGATGTAAGAGAAATGTATACATCGGTCATGAAAACTACCCTGAACCTTCTGATGTTTTCTAAACTGTTCCTATCAATTGACATACAGTAATTGAATTCAACTGGTTATTATTATTATTATTATTATTAGTAGTAGTAGTAGTAGTAGTAGTAAAAATTACCACAGCATTACTAATTGAAATGGTGTGATGCACAAACATTTTAAAATGCACTTCCACAATGCTTTGTACAATAAAATCATGTATGTACCAAACCATCATTGATCTTTATTTTTAAGTGTAACAGTGAAACTTCAGCTTATTTAACAGTTCCATAGAGACACATGGCCACCTCTCATTCTGCTGCCTGATGGAGCTTAGCCGCCACAGGAAAGTGTTGAATCAGCCTGTACACTGAATTAGCCATCAGTGGAGTTTTATCCCCAGCAGCAAGACAGATGGTGATTTTATTTAGTGAGTTTAGCAGTCAAATGCATTTAGAGGCTGTCTGGAAAACTGCAGATCTGGCCGATGTTTGACAAATCTAAAATCTTACCGAGAGGTCTCCGATGCATAGCTCCCAACTGCCCCTCATTTGAAGGGACTGTCTCTCTTTTGTGAACCTCTGTCCCTCTTAGCTCCTCCATTATCCCTCTTACTGGTGTAATGTGTAGAACTCTATAACAATATGTGCTATTTGCCTTCCTAAATTGTTATACTGCTCTAAACCTTTCAATTATTGCATTTGGTATTTTGAAAAGCCAATTTAAAGGCAAAGTATCGGTGAGAAAGTGCACTTGTGGGACTAACCAGTCATTGTTTGCTTGATCATTTTTCCTGGTTGGCATGATTTTGGAGAGTGGCAGGGGTGTATTCTTTTCATTTGCACTTGTAAAGAAAAAGGTGTCTTTCTCATATCAGAAAGTTGGCGGGGTATGCAGATGTCCTGTGCTGCCTAGCAATGGAGAAGTGGTAACATGCAGTCCAGGACCTGATGGCCTCAAAAATGTTGTATCTGTCCCTTATAGTACATTATTTTGATTGACAGCACAGCTTAGAATATGGAATCTTCCACTTCAACATTAGAGATAATAAACCTTTATCTTGAAGTGAAGGGATGACCATTGAGTCGCACTCCATTAACTTTGTGGGAACAGTTTGGAGATGGCCCGTTCCTGTTCCAACATGACTGCGCACCAGTGCACAAAGCAAGGCCAATAAAGACATGGATGAGCGAATTTGGGATGGAGGAACTTGACTGGCCTGCACAGAGTCCTGACCTCAACCCGATAGAACACCTTTGGGATGAATTAGAGCAGAGACTGCCAGCCAGGCCTTCTCGTCCAACATCAGTACCTGACCTCACAAATGCGCTTCTGAAAGAACAGTCAAACATTTCTATATACACACACTCCTAAACCTTGTGGACGCCTTCCCAGAAGAGTTGAAGCTGTTATAGTGGCAAAGGGTGGGCCAACTCAATATTGAACCCTACAGGCTAAGACTGGGATGCCATTAAAGTTCATGTGCATCCCAATACTTTTGGTAATATAGTGAATGTGCCTGTGCCATGGAACTATGTGCACTAGTTGTATATCTAGCTCTCTATCCCGTTTTTACCCACTGTGCATGCTCCAGTGGGTGGGACTTGCTGCCATACATGCAGCCAGATGGTGTTAGACGGCGGCGTCTGATCTTCATGACAACAGGAATCAGCTATATTCTCCAACGACTTTGAAAGTGGCATTCTCTGCCTGTGATCCCCTGTTCCTGTCATATAGGTAGTGTTTTCTCAATACCTCTGGGCACCTTTCAACATATCCTTGTTCATACTCATTTGCACTCTAATAGCTTGATGCCCAATCTGTGTTCTGATTCTTTCATGTATGACAGTGATTACTTGTCATTTGTTTACAATGTTTTTGGTGGGTTTATGACGTCATGATGACATCATGGGGTGTTCTAGTGGGTGGATTCTGCATATCTGGGTGTCCATATAAAGTGTAGTAAGGATTTGTGTACATTGTCAATACTAAGTCTGATAAAAGACCTTGCGCGGCCCAGAAAGCGCTTGTTTTTGTGACAAGATTCTTCAATAAAATGAACACTTGGTGATCCTGAAAGGATTTTGGTGTGCTGGTGACATCTTCATACGGTTTTTGATATTGGCCGGCAAGGAGTGTGGGAAGGCATCTATATACTACAGAATTAGTGCACACAGCTCTCTACAGTATCAGTAGAAAAATACTTCTCGAAGACTGTACTGACACTACCAGTGTAACGGGGGCATTGATATTGAACCCCAATATAATGGAGGCATTGACACTGATCATTAATCTAACAGACATCAAAACTAACCACCAATATAATGGAGGCACTGACACTGGCCACCAATATAACAGAGGCATTGCCCCTGACCTCCAATATAACGGGGGCATTAACAATGGCCATGAATATAATGGAGACATTGACACTGACCACCAATATAAAAAGGTGGCGATACACTGTGCGAATCTTGCTGTTGGCACTTTTTTGGCCGGCATTCCTCGATCAGTTGTTTGAAGGAGGTGGACGGAAAATCTTCGTAGAAACAGAGTTAGCAGCCGGCCGCTATCAGAATACAAAAGAAACAGCGGGGATTCCTCAATCAACTCTCTCGTAGCGTTGATGGAGGAATCTGCTCTGTTTTTTTGTGTTCAGCCCGCAGATTGTATGGCCAGCTTAACAGAAGCATTGACCATTGACCGCCATATACAGTAATAGGGGCAAAAGATTGGAACTGCGATCAATCGAGTTCCAATCTTTCGCATTTACACTGGAGTTTACCGTACAGTAAACTCCTGGTTATTCAGCACCCACGGTGATCAGTTGGTGCCAGGTAACTGTAGTTTATGGTTGCTTGAGAGTTAATGGTAACTCTCAGGCAACCATTACCGAGGTGCTCTGCTTCCCCATTCACCTGCCAGCTAGCTCCTGCAGGCGGCAGGTGAATGTAAACAGCTGGGAGCAATAGCAAGACTGCTGTTGGCAATTTCAAATTGCAATAGCAGGCTGGCTATTGCACTTGCCCACTAAGCAGACCTAAGAGAAACATTTATCTCAGGTCCACTTAGTGGGTGGGATTTCAATAGCCAACCAGCTATGAGTAAGGCAGAAATGCGCCAGTGGTCGTTCTTTGTATGGATGCATATGGAATAAAGTTTGAATTTTTTGTCATCCGTGCAACGAGTGTGGATTGCGGGGACGCATGATAGGGTGAGCTGTGCGCTTTGTGTTCGTAGTTAAAATGTTTCCAAGCACACTTATCAGCTAGCCAGCAAAATACATCTACAATGTTTAAAAAAATATGAGCTAAAAACAGAGGTTTTAGTTGCTTGCTTTGATGAAGGACAGTGCATGTTCTCCTTCTAGTTGATGACCAGAGTCAACGCACTTCCTGTGAACTGTAATGGACACCTTCCCTGGGAAGGGTCATAATATGAGTGCCGTTCTATCCAGCAGTGATGATTACTAATGCCAAAGAAGAGGAAACACCCCACTTTTCACATAACTGGCCGGAAAAAAACAGATTTATGGTATCTATATTGAAATAATTTTTGCTCGTCCCTGCTTCCTGGCACTCCGGGATGTGGGCAGGCCCTAGACGCCCCCTCATACAATTCAGCACCACTAGTCCTGCATGATTAGGTAACTAGGTGGTCAATCAGCATGGCAGTCTAGACTCCCTGTATGGACCCCAAGGTAAAGCTATAAATTACATTTGTTTTTAAAAAAAAAATAGACCACCAATATATATAATTTTAATAGAAAATATGTGTGTGTGTTTTATTGCTCATTATTACTCCCGTTGCCTGGATTGCGGGGACGCATTTTTTAAAAATATATTAGTATAGGTAATGGGTTAAACCCATGGCCAGTCTGGCTTTAGTCTCCTAAGGCCAAATCCTGGCATCTCCCACCACAGGGCACAGCTGGCCTTCGAGACACAACTCATAGGCTTCATTTGCCTGGCATGGTTGAATGGCTTTATGAGGCTGATTCTCATAGACAAGCCTATAGATGAATGCTTCACCCAAGGAAATGCAGAGCAGCGTAGACAAGTGAAATAAACCACAAACAAGCAATAATGACATAGTCTAAAACATTGCACTGCTATTCCCACATTAACACCCTAGATTTTTTTTTTTTTAAAGATTGGCTGCTTTGAAACCAATTCACTTTTTGTCATGGTATGGTATTGTGAATCAAATTTACAGCAATTTATTATAGTCACAGGAAAGATAAGATTATTCTGCAGAATTTCTGGCCACAATCTGATGCTTCCCTCCAACAGAGACTTCTAAAACCAACAAAGTACCAGGAAATGCTTCATTATCTTCCTCAGTCTGCCAGAAAAAGAAAGTTATGCATTCAAGTTCAGCGATGATTTATAATCTCCTATTCAATCAATAATCAATTTAGTAATGTTAAGTTCCGACACATAGATCTTTCAAAACAAGTACTTGGTGGGTTGTTTCTCATGCCTGCAAAGCACTTCTTCATACTGAAACCAAAAAGAATGTATTGAGCAAAAAGGTTCAGTCCACACAAATATTTAGGCCTCATTCACACAAGAAAACGGCCGGCACGTACAGCTCCATGCTGCGTGCACGGCCATATTGGGCAGGAAGGACAAGTGCTGTGTGTGATTAGTACGCAGTCCCTGTCCTTCTCTATGGGACTATGCGGCCATAGACCGCTCTATGCTCACCCCAAGTGCAGGTCCGTACGGGTGCGGGTTTCCCGGCTCGTACGCAGACAGGATCCATCCTGTCAGCGTACGAGTATGGTGAGTGTAGGGGGGGCGTACGGCCGCGTAGTCCCATAGAGAAGGACAGGGGCTGCGTACTAATCACACACAGCACCTGTCCTTCCTGGGAGCTGCCCAATATGGCCGTGCACGCAGCACAGGGTAATTTATCAAAACTGAAGCAGACAAAATCTGGAGCAGTTTTGCATAGAAACCAATCAGCTTCTCTCTACAGTTTGTTCAGTTAAGCTTTAGAAAAGATAGAAGCCGATTGGCTGCCATGGGCAAAACTGCTCCAGATTCTGTCTGCCCTAGTTGTAATAAATTCCTCTCACTGCATAGACGCTGAGGAACATCCCAATGCTGCAGTGTAGGAGGAAAGAGGCTGGAGGAAGCGCTGTGACAGCTGAACCTAGACAAAAATGAACAGTGCAGTGCAGGGGTATTCCCACTGCAAGGGTTAATAAAACTGTATTTAACAGTTCTATTCCCATGGCGAAGTTGCATAACATTTCATTTTTCAACATTAAAGTTAATTTGCCATGAAATAACCCATGCTGTAATTTTGCAAAGCTCATTCAGTAGTATCCGGCTAAGTTGTAATAATTCTACATAATTCGTCATCATACAGCACACAAAAGATTGAAAGGAACTGGACTCAACACCGATCCCTGTAGCACACAATAATTTTTCTATATAAGCCAGGATCAATCATTGTGTGAATTTCCTTTATGCGAAAATTTGCTAATCACAGTAGGCACAGATGATAAGAAACCCTGATTCTGTCAGAGTTGCCAGTGTTGGAAATATACTAGCATACATTGTAACTATGTCTTTTGGGCACTAGATGGCGCTGTGTTGCAGTGTTGGTCTCTATGCTCATGTATGCTTGTCTGTGCTGCACACGAAGTTCTGTCTGTATATATGTTTTCTCTCATAATGCTGTATTCCTGTATACATACATGTAATGCCCTGCTAAGCAAGTAAAACTTAATTCAGCATTCCTCAAGATCTCAGTGCTTCATCTAAACACATAACCAACAGCCAGCACATACGGAACATACAAAGTGCACTCTTGACTGCATTAACACTTTGCAAAATGTTCTTTATTCCCCCAGAAATGTTTTTTTTAAATGAAGTATTCTTGGTGCTTTTCTTTATTCTCTGTATACGTGATAAAACATGTACTATGGGGCCATCAAGATGCTAATTCCTGGAAAGCAGTCTTCTCCACTGTAGGAACTAGGGATGTCCAGATACCAGTGCCGATACTTGGCATTTTCACAAGAACTACCAAGGTTGCAGCTGGGAGCTGGCTCTCCACCACTGTCCTGAAATCATTAGTCTGTAATGTTTTAGAAAAACTATCACATGACAATAAACAAAAATGTATCAGTACTTGTATCTGTGAGTACTCCGACAAGTATCAGTACTTGTACATGGAAAAATGGTATTGGTGCATCTCTTATACATCAATTGGGCCAATGGAACTTCGGGTTCGGCAAAGGCGGGGCGATTTCTAAACATGTTGCCCGACAATTTCATGGACCAGATGGTGGAGACTCCTACCAGAAAAAATGCCAAACTAGATCTAATTGTCACTAATAATGCAGAGTTAATCGAGGATATTGTAATTGGAGGAGTCATTGGGTAATAGTGATCACAATGTGATTACTTTTAATATTGAACACAGAAAAGGGAAGTGTACTGGAAGGACTAGAACCCTAAACTTCAGAAGGGCCAACTTTGATAAGCTGCGCAACCTAGTGGGGGAAATAAAATGGGAAAGCTTATTTCAAAACCTAAACACAGACCAGATGTGGGATTGTTTTAAAAACACAGTACATACTGCTACTTCAAAGTGTATACCTTTAGGGAGCAAAAATAAAAGATCAAAGACTAAACCAATATGGTTTAATAAAACTGTAAAACAACACGTCAAGGACAAGAGAGCGGCATTTATAAAATATAAGACGGAGGGGACGGCATTGGCGTTCCTTAACTACAAAGAATGTAACAAAAAATGCAAACTAGAAATCCGGGCAGCTAAAACTGAGTGTGAAAAGCATATCGCCGCAGATAGTAAAAAGAACCCCCAAAAATTTTACCAATATATTAACAGTAAAAAGGTGAGAAAGGAGCAGATAGGCCCAATAAAGGATGGAAGCGGGAAGCTAGTCACAAACGACAAGGAGAGGGCCGAGGCGCTGAACGCTTTTTTCTATTCGGAAACTAACAAAACCCCCTATGTTATAGCCAATATACAGTGACAGGTTCTCTTTATGGAGACACCCAGGGTCTCTAAGACCCCTAATGTCACCTAGGGACCCCCAGAGAAGCTGATGAAGCAGAGATCTGCTTCACCAGCTTCTCCCCGGTTTCTGAAGCTGGGAATGACTGCTGAATGCGGAAGTGATGTAATATACATCATGTCCTGCATTCAGAGCCTGGAGAGGAGGTCGGAGGAAGGTTGTACACCGATCTCCAGTGACAGAGCCGCCGTGTCGGTCCTGGCTTGCACCAGGCACAGCAGAGCTCCGGATCGGCGGCGGGGGAGCTGCACACCTGGATGCGTAATACAAGCGATCGGGCATTTCTACAGACGCCGAAATGCTTGTATGCAAACAGCCATCGCTTGCTGTTTACATTTCAAACAGATTTCCTGCTTGTGCACGCCGCCTATTGGCGGGCACGAGCAGGGCAGGAAAGGACGTTAAAAAACGCACACCCGTATTCAAGAAGCCGCCATCTGGCTGTTTAGTTACAATGGCAGATGGTTAAAGCAGGTGAAACCCAGGTTAGAAGAAGGTTGGCTGCAGGTCAAAGCCAACTTTTAATGAATTCTGAATACTTTTAGTAGCATCTCAATCTGGTTCTATCAACACAGGCCCTTCACATCCATTGACACATTAAAAACTTTAAAAGTATTTTAAATAATGTTCGGAAAACTGCCTAAAATCCAATTTCTTCCATTATTCCGCTGGACAGCAGACCTGAGACTGACAGGTCTATTCAATAAAGGGTGAAGAGTTGAGAAGGCAGAAGTGAACAATCAAGGCCAAAATAGCTGATTTGGACAGATTCTCCAATTCAGCTAACTTTCCAGTTCAGCTATGTTGTCCTAGATTGTTCACTTCTCCTGCCTTCTCCAAACTCTTCACCCTTTTGTGAATAACCCTGCGAGTCTGAGAGGTCCTGCGCTGTAAGGTTTTGTTGCATTACCCAGAGCTATCGGTGTAATGTGCTGAGAGATGTGGGGTAGATGCATAGACAGGTTACAGGATATGTAGGGTCCTGGAAGGCAGTCAGGTGTCAGAGTTTGTTGCATAGCTGCAATAACAAATAGAGGTGTCATTGCTGGCTATGTAGCAAGCAGAGGTGCACAAATCACAAGAGCGGATGGACAGAATAACAAATATTGTGGCAAGTAAATAAGTTGTGTGGAAATCTCAAAAATAAATACACAGCATGGAACCGGCTTTCCAGCCAATCAGGAAGCCGGGCGGCGTCTAAGGACTAGCTGTCTGGCTTCCTGATACTGGAAGTTCAGGTATCGGGATAAGTATCGGGCATGTGGGCGAGTACAAGTACTCGTCCAAATATTAGAATACTAAAAATTTCATTTCGGTGTATCCCTACTAATTAGCTTAGGGAAGTGTGGTTAAAGTAAAGGGAGGTGAGCTAAGTCACACGGTCTCCTGTGTTCTGTATGAGGGATGCTTAAAACATTAAGATGTGAAGCCCGAAGTGGTGTCTGGGGTACTGCCATCTATCCTGGTTGGATTTCTCCTGAGCATTTGAGGTAATAATTACTGGACATGTGCACTGCCAAAAAATTTGTTTAGTTTCGTTTCGTTTTAAATCCGGATTTGTGTTATTTCGTTTTTCGGGATTCTGGTGTGAAAGTCGATTCGGAATATCGGATTCGGACGAAATTCGTTAGCCGTAGTTCGTTCGACCGTTAGTTTCGTTTTCGTTTCTTATTCGTTTCGTTCATCCGTTCGTTCGTTTGCAGCAAAGTGGCATTTGAGGGGGAAAATTTTTTTCTCCTTTTGCTCCAACGAACGAAACGAATAAGAAACGAATAAGAAACGAATAAGAAACGAAAACGAAACGAACGGTCGAACGAACTACCGCTACCGAATTTCGGAAACGGAAATTCGGACTCGTTTGCATTCGTTATATCTGTAATTCGGAATTCGAATACATCCGAATGTCCGAATTTCCGAAAATTCGTCCAAATTTCGATTCGGAACTAAACGAATTGCACATGTCTAATAATTACACTATGGTGCAAAAGAATGGGTGGCGCTGAAGTAATCATAATATATCTGCATTGTTGCAGTAAGGGCTTGTTCACACCAAGTGCGGAGCAGATGCAGAGCAGTTACAGAACGCATAAAAAATGCATCCAATGTATTCCAATGGTATTTTGGGCTCTAGTTCACACCACAGCGTTCAGTTCCAGGGCATGTGGAAAAACTGGAGCATGCCCTATTTTTTTCTGCTCTGGAACGCACCAATTCGATTTTAATCGACTTAATCGAATAATTGTTGCAGCTCTACACCAAAATGCATGCAAACGCACCAAAAACACATGCAAATGCCATAGAACGCATTGAAAGCCCATTTTAGGCAAAAAAATATAATAATTTCTTTATTTACTGGCCTGGAACGCGTCAAAAACGGGTCAAAACAGACTGCACTGCATGTGCAGAAACTCATGCAGATCTGGTTTGTATTTGGTGTGAACAAACCCTTAGCCCTGTTGAACCGAAAACTGCTCTGTTACTAAAAGTATTGCATTTAAATAGTAATCATCCTCCCCATGTTTCCTCATTAAAAAAAAAAACCTGTGTGAGTGGAGTTCAGGGGACTGTATGCCTCAGGTAAGATGGTTGGTGCTAAGTAATGGTCACTAAATAAGGCCTTAATACTGAGGCCTGTGATCTTCACCCCACCATTACTGACCATGGAGCCTGTGAGTGACAATGGACCTGGAAGAAGAGAGAGCCAGAAAGCAGGAAGGTGGCTGCAAAAGAAGACCGTACCAAGCAACTGCTGAGTGATTTCCTGTGGTCTTGTAAGCGCCAAACTGCTGTTGTCTACATGCTCTCTCACTGCCGCCTGTTCCTGCATTGAGTGCAGAAATACTTTCAATAGTTTTCCTGGTAACAAAGCAATGACATCTCTGGTCACATGGCAGGTGCATGGGACAAAATGGAAAGTGTCATCAGTATGGGTCTGGATGGCAGTGAGTAATTGCTGTTTCGAAAAGAGGGGGGCAATGATGGTTGTAAGGGCCGCCAGTATTTTCTTGAAATGCACACATTAATTGTAGAGTATTTGTTCTGTAGGACTCTGCACAGTACCATTTTTCTTGTCCTGTACACTGGGTATAAGCCCCCATTCACACCTGTGATTTGAAGCAAGTTTCCAGGCGTGCTTCAATGTTTGACACTCTGATTGCCATGTTATTCTATTGTAGCTATTCACAAATGAGCGATCTGCTGTCTCTCAAATCTCAGAAAAAGTGCAGGAATTTCTTTGAGGCATAAGTGCACATTTTTGGCCCAAATAGACTTCGATGGGAGCATTTGAAAAACACATGTAACGCACAATTTTGCTCTTAACAACCTTTTCCTTCTTTCTGTTGGCTAAAACAAAAACTGTTCAAGCCTGAAAACATGTGTGTGAAAAAATGTGTGTACAAACGTGCAATAAAAGTATGAAAAACAACCAAAGACGCTGATGCTCAAATTTCAATGTAGCTTTATTTGTAGGTAAGGGTGCTCACCGAATAGTTTCAAGCCAAACAAACTGTGCACTGTACTGACAAAAGCAGATGGCGCCACTTACACTGAATCCAAAACATCACCAGCACATTAAAGATTCAAAATGGAGCAATTTATTGTTTACAATATGTGACATTTGGGAAGACAAACCCCTTAATCAGGCAAACTCTCTGTAATAATCCTATTCACTGTTTGGGGTTTGACTTAAAGTGGAAGTAAACTAGAAAAAAAAAAACTGCGGACTGGTAGGATTTCTATGGAAGAAGAGACTTCTGCCATTAAAGCTTCTCGCTGCTTGGCAGAAAATTATTTTCCTATATACTGAGATGCACACACGCAGCTCAGTGCCCAGGCTTAGCATGCAAGCTTAGTAACCAGTAACCCCGTGAGCATGAGCATGAGCAGGAGTTACGTCATCGGGACCTGGCCATTCAGGAGGCTGAAGGCTCAAAACCCGGTAGAAAATCGGGATGCAGATGGAAGTGCTTGTGAGTGAGAAGCACAGCCCTGGAGGGGATTGCTTTCGCAGTTAGCCCTGCCAAAATGTGCAGGCTATGTGTTTTTTTGTTTTTGTTTGCTTTTTATAAAAGTCACTTTACTTCTGCTTTAAATTTTACATACAGAAGGCCTAAGACCCCATGCACACGGGTCTAAAACACAGGAGAAGGTATTTAGGAAGTATAAACAAATGTTATACTTCCCAGATCCCTTTTTTTGTGTTTAGATGTTCCTGGGTTTAGCCACGTAACACCAGGCTAAACAGTGCCAGGATGCAGAAATTTCTTTGTGTAAACGGGGCTGGCCTGAACGCACCCAGAGGCTGCTAAACATCTAGGTGTGTATTCAGTCATAGCAATGCATTATATACTTTCAGGTACATTTAGAAATAAGCTTCAAACTCACCTGGACACATGTACTTTAATTCCTGTGTGCATAGGACCCTAAAGGGAAAAAAAGATAACAGATAGAGGCTACCTTTCTTTTCCTCATTTGCAAAATTCAAGCTGTTCTTCATCTTTTTATATGTATTGTTGAGGTAAACCTCTGTGTCCTAAAACATACACATCAATTGAGTGCTTTGCCAAGAGGGTATCTAAGTTTTTTGTGTTCATTTCCGACATATGAGACAAGTGTGAGGTAATGGTGCTTTGTTGGGAAAATATATAGGATCTGTGCTAGTCTGCATTTGGTAGATATTTTTTATGCTGGCCACAGGCATGTCATCTCGATTTGCTCTTGGTTAGTTAATCGTTCTTATGCGTGGAGACGGTAAATCAAAAGCATTATAAGCATGACTTGTGAAAAGCTGATTTGCACTATCTATTGTGTCATGAAATGGGTCTTCATTTTATTCTGGCATGCCCGTTTCTTTGTGGTCGCATTGACAGGAGCTGATTAATAGAACATGGAAGAAAGGAATATGAGATTGTTACCCAGAAAAAAATTATTAGATCAGGAGTTTTTAGTTAGTTTCAAAGAAACTAGTTAGCAAAGAAATATCAGCTTAAAGGATAAGTGCACTTTAAAACAAAAGTGCATTTATCCTTTTGGCTTGGCAAGGGTTAAATGTTTTATTTGTTATGGGGTAACAGAAAATGCTTCCCTGGCAGATGACGCTATTCACCTCTTTCTGATGCTCTGGGTTACTAGTATTGGTGCATCCCTAAATTGTACGGTCGGTGGTCACCACAACTTGGCAAATGATACCAAGGGGTCCCGGTCCTAGAAAGGTTGAGAACCACTGATCTAGGACAACATAGCTGAACTGGAAAGTGAGCTGAATTGGAGAATTTTTCCAAATCAGCTATTTTGTCCTAGATTGTTCACTTCTCCTGCCTTCTCCAAACTCTTCACCCTTTTGTGAATAACCCTGTATGTGTTTCCCTGTCCTAGTGACATCCTCACCATAACATTTTTTCTTATGGTGTTACTAGCGCGGAAAGTGAGGGGATATCTCCCCAGTGAGGACTGCAATAAAAACTGAACAGAAAATCTGACTCTTACCGTCACTCAAAAATTACAAAAACATTTAAAAAAATGTGGCATATAAAATAAAGATTCTAATAAAAAATACAACCCGGTTGATATAAGAAACGTAAAGTTAAATAAAAAAAGAGCAAATCTGCTTATCCAAAGTTCAAAACAATTGGCCTCAATAAAAATTTATTCAGACATTTACAGGGTTATTCACAAAAGGGTGAAGAGTTTGGGGAAGACAGGAGAAGTGAACAATCTAGGACAGGGGTGCCCATAAGGTCGATCGCGATCTACCAATCAATCGCGTAGCTATAAATGGTAGATTGCAATGTCCTCTCCTCCCGCCCGTGGGGCTTCTCTGGATCCCCGCTGCTCTCCCCATGTGTATGCAGCGGTGATCCTAGAAGTGAAGGAACCGCTGCAGCCGGCATCGGGGGGCGGAGGAGGGAGCCGCTGTCACATAACTATCACAGGTCGTCTGATCACTCCAGTGTTTGTAAATAACTGGGGACACATAGTACGATGTGTCCCCAGTTATGAATGAACAGGATATGATTTACATCACTTCCTATTCATTCATGAGTTCCTCAATGGGGAGAAGCACTCACTACAGAGGCTCCTCCCCATTCAGAAACTGGATGATAGTAAAATATTTTCTGAATAAATGGGAAGCCTCTGTGCTTTCCATAAATTTAGAACAGAGGCTGCAGAAAAAGAGATTGAGGACTCTGTGTCCTCAATTTATTTTTCTATTTTAAAAGGGAAATATTAGGGGTCTGTTTAGACCCCTAATATTTCCCTGAAGCCCACCCAAGAGTTAAAAAAAATGTAATTAAAAAAAATAAAAAATTAAATAAGAAATAATTAAAATAAAATAAAAAAATAGTAAAAAATAAATCCTGGAGGCGGGGCGCTGGGTGACATCACACGCCTGTTGGGGGGGGGCACGTTTTTTTCTTGCCTCGGGCACAAAAGGAGCTGGCTACGGCTATGCTCCCGCGGTGCTCGTGCGGCTGCCGGCTGAATGTGTCAGACGCTGCAGATGGAAAGGGGCAGAACACCTCTTCTCATGTTCAACGTCGGCCACACGAGCACTATGGGAGGACAGGATGCTGTGGCCTCTAGGACGCACTGGAATGTAAGCCAGCCGACTCCGTGCATTCAGGGGCGGGAGGGGGTGTGGGGTTGTATTGAAGTCAATGGCACCACAGCTATGCCCCCCGCAAAAATAGTGCTCACAGCATTTTTGCGAGTCACACTGGACTGGAACGCAGGCACTAATGTGCCCGGGTTGCGGGAGTTTTTTTATGTTTTAACCTACCTTAATGCCAGAACCTCCTGAGGCTTTAACCATGATGCAAGTGTACAAACCTAGGAAATTAAGCACAGGCATCTCACCAGCAGGATCTCCTAAAGATCTCCTAATCTGTAAATTGGATTGACTCTATAGCAGCTGCCAAAATTGAAGTATCCGTTTTTAGTTGACTGACCCTTACAGCTAAAATCCAGAGAAATAGCTAAATACTCAGATGAAATACATATATGGCAGCTGTTTTACCTGCCAAAAAGATATGTATTTCTGTCCATCCAGAGAGATTTACACAGCTCTACCACACAGCACAGTTCTTCCTAGCAGTAGGAGGAACCTTCTCTTTCTCTGCGGCAGTCTCAATTTTGCTACCACCCTCTCCCTACTAGAACATATAGCTCCTGCAGAAGGGTGTGCTCTTGTAGTTTGAGACAATGCCAGCACAGCATAGGAAAGCATAGCTAGATTGCTATTGGCTATTTCACTTTGCATTAGCCAATAGCAAACGTGCTATTGTACCCGCCCACCGCTGCTGTCAATCAGCAGAGGGGGACCTGAAGTCCTCCATCAATCTTCTCGTTATTGACAGCAGCAGAGGGTGGGTGCAATAGCCAGCTTGCTATTGAATATTGCAAATTGAAATAGCAAATAGCAATCTAGCTGTGAATTCCTATGCTGTTTTTCTTTCTATACTGACGGCACCAGCTGATAGAATACTAAAAAAAAAAAAATCAGCAGATAGCAAGGAAGCTATTGCTTCCCGTGCTATCTTGCTATCTGCCATCATTTCCGGGGGGTGCTCTCTCCGCCCGCGGATGGGGG
>NW_017306975.1:777093-787679 GCF_000935625.1 Nanorana parkeri | reverse complement strand
GGTTCAGTTGGCACCTTAAATGAGAAGGGCACCTCCCTGAAATTCCTTTTTTTCAGGTTGGGATCCCCGAGTTCCTCCAAATGAGGGATAGTTGGGAGGTTACACACCTAATATGTGAGGGTGTCTTTTTACTGGACTACTTATAGGTTTCTCTTCCACTGAACAGAAAGGAGGTAAAACCTTACCTGGTTGTATATTGAGATTTCAGTAGCACCTTTTTTAGAAATAAAAAACTGACTTAAACAGAAGTGAAGTAGACAGAACAAATATGAGATTAAAAGGGTTAATGTTTCCTTTTTTTTATTACATGGGGTGCAGTAAAAGTTATTTTGAGGGCAAAGCTTCCCCCCTTATGTTTCTTTTTGAGGGATTGCAGGAAACCAGCATCGTCTCACTCCCCAGCCATAGCATCTCTGACAGTTCCATCGATTTTCAGCCGAGGAGGCTTAAACAACATTAGCATTGTTTCACAGTGAGATTGCCTTGTGGCTAATTGAAAATGAAATCTGAGAAAGCACAGGGAGCAGTCAATAGTTTTCTCTCGGGTAAATGAGTGTAGATAGCTCCCCAGTGGACAATCACACAGGACAGCTCCATCAACATCATAGTTCTAAGCACAGGGATGCCTCTCAGAGATAACCGCTCATCCATCTGCAGCCACATCCTCCCTTCTGTGACCATATCCAGGTTTACTAATGCCATAATCACACTGCCTCGTTATTAAAGTAAACCTGTACTGAGAAGTAGATTGCCACTAATGATTTTCCTTCTGAAAATGCCAGTTGCCTCACTGTTTATAACCTGGAACAAGCATGTTTCAGGTAAGGTCAGGATGCAGTGTAAACTAAGCTTCAGTATGATAGCCATGATTTTAGTATTTTTAGAAGGGATATTCAGCAATGGCAGACATCTTGTGAACTGTAGTGAAGGTATACCTCCCTAAATTTGATTTGTTGTTGAAAATGCCCAGATTCAAGGGCAGCACACTGGGGAATGTTTAGCACCCTTGTCTTGCAGTACTGGGGCCCTGGCTTCATACTTCACAGCTGGGGCTCTATATTTTAAGAAATATGTGGAAGTTCTCGCCATTCTGAGGTTGGTTTCCTTATAGCCCACAAACATACTGTTGAGTTAATTAGCTTTTGACCAAATCTGCCCCAATTTCAGTTTCCTACACTGCCAGTTCTGGTCCCTATCTCATGCCAAGACAGAAGGAGGGCTGGTAAGCAAATTCACCTTGCAAATGTCAACAGTGAACCAGTGAAGTGAACCTGTCATTGGATAACTTAGGGAATTCGCCGGGAGTCTGTTTAAACAGCCCCGATGCTGGCGACGTACACTGTACGTCGTCAGTCACGAAGGGGTTAAACATCTTGTCAAGTTTTTGTTGGCTCTCTGTGCCCCCCCTGGGGAGATGTTTATTTGCTTTCTGTAGAGATACAAGAAGAAATAAGAGGAAATATGTGTAAAGTAAAGGAAGTGTCTTCATTGGAAGATTACTTCCGTTTTTATGACATATAAAATTTAACATTTTCTTTGATTTTCGGTCCTCGTGACAGATATCACTAAGACTAATAGAAAGAGTAAATCTCCACAGCAGACAGGAATAAACACATGACAGTGGATCTAACACTCCACTTCCCACTGGCTCCAAGACTGGTGCCTGCAGCCTCTTCGTTCCGGCCCGCTGACATCATCACGTCTAATGCAGGGTCCCTAGTCCCTGGTCGCCAAGTGACAGTCCACGAGTTGGAGTGGAGGGGAGAAATGTGAAGGCCAACTGCTGGTGGGTGTTGCTGATTTTTTCTGTGCAGCAGCTGTGCAGCAGCATGGAAAGAAACCCAGTAGTAGTAGCAGTAGAAATGGTAAAATGTCTATGGTATTGGTAATATTGGTAACCATACACTGCATACTGGAGTGTTGCATATTTTAAGTATAATAAACAACTTAGGCCCTTTTAGATAGCCGCTCCGATCGGGTCTGCCTGTCAGTATTTCAGACGGACCCGATCTGATGCCTAATGCAAGTCTATGGGCAGTCCGTTTACACCCGGTTACCCCGGCTCCAGCCGGGTCTGAAAAAGGGGACGGAACAGTGTTCCTTTTTGTCAGACTGGATTTTGCCAGATCGGGGGTAATCTGTTGTAAGCAGACAATGTCTGTTTACATTTCTCATAAACCGGCATGGGGTCCAGTAAATGCAGCTTTTTCCTCCATTGCAAAAACTGTGCGGAAACAGATGTCACGGTAGTGACATCCGCTCCTTACTGCTGTGATCAGGAGAGGATCTGTGCACGGATCCTCTTCTGATCAGCCCGTGTGAAAGAGGACTTAGGTACTAAAAGTCGGTAGCATAGGACAAATATTAAAGTGTTGTAATACTGTATATGTCACTCAAGCTTACCGTCCCTTCATAGTTGCTGGCAAGAGTCAGAAGGCACCCCTACTTAAGCTTGGCCATACACAGTGCATTTTTTCTCAATCAGCCCCACAACGTTAATGGAGAACAAATGCTCAATTCCTGCATACATGCTAAACAGCTCTTTGGCTGGAGTCACTGTTTGAGCGAGAATTTTCAGACCAGCTCCTGCCACAAAAGTTGATTAAAAAATACTTTCTAAAAAATGTAATTCTGGCCGAGTCAGAAGGATTCAACTGGAATTCGATCAGGGGTATGGCCAGCTTTAGACTGTGAGAGTGTGGCATGAGCTGTCATAAAATCTTGATGGTATGCTAGTAGTAGCATAAAAATCAAAAGGACCACCCATGCTGGGAAGGTCTTCTATGATAACCCAGACATAAAGCAACACTCAAGTCCTCAGAGTGGTGTTTGGGCATTAGGCTAACAGCCCCATCCTTCTAAAAAAATAGTAGTTGCCGCAAAGCCTAAACAGGAGGCCTTGCGGCAGAATCTCATGGACTGTAGCTCAGTTGAGTAAGTAATTGTCAATTCAGAAAAGCTAGGGTTCTGTTAGGATCATAGAAGTAATATGAATAGTGGTACTTGTTGGTTCTTTTCTTTTTCTACCATCAATCTGTGCATGCCTAGCTTTGTTGGTGCAATGAAAATGAAACATGATGGAACTTCTTTAGATGCCTTTATGGAAGGTCTTGAAGATAGCAGAATGGACTGTTTAAAGCTAACAGCCCAGGATGAGCAGTGTGCCATTGCCAGTCAAAAGATAATGAATGAGCAAAGTAGTATTATAGCTATAACGTCATCTTATCTATCTGTGGTGTGGTCATCTTATTGACTACTAACTACTAACTTGCTGCCCTCTATGCAACCAAGCTGTAGTATAGATCATCCCAGCTGCATGAACCATATTTAGATTTGATTTGTTGGCCTGAATATTCCCCTTCTAGCTAACACCAGAAAAGGAAAGAATGCAATTATCAGAACACAATTATACTGCTGCCCTGAACAGCTCTGCCCTAGTCAGTGGCCCAGTTTACATATCCCTCACCTCTTCAGTGAAATCATTGCATCACATTTAAAGGAAACGTAATCCCTAACAATAAACATCTTTGGTCTGTTAAATATACCATTAAAAGCATTTTGTCATGTCTAAGTGCCAAAAGAAGTGCTGCGTTCTAAGGACTACAGAATCCTTTCCATTTATATTATGGAGTAAAGAAATAGGGGGAAGGTTTCAGTAGTAGTCCTGTCCTGTTCCTCTTGTCCTTCTAGAGTAGGGTAAGTGAACGTTGTCAGCCTTGGGCAAGAAGTGTGTTATTGACAGAATCACCAGGTAAAAAGATAGGAAAACATTGCTTTAAATGACAAGTGCACTTTAAAAGAAAGTGTACTTATCTTCCTGGCCGCTTTAAAATTACCTAATCGATCCCACCCTCCCCCTGCATACTTACCGAGTTCCAATGGGCCCAGCTTCTGCTTCCTTTGGCAAAAGACACCCTCTCCTGCCTGCGCAGTACATCCCTATTGACTTCAATAGGGTCATCTCCCAGTGGGGAGACAGAGGTAGACGAGCCCCATAGAAGGCAATAGGGATATAGGTTCTGTTAGGAGCCTACAACAACCATGCTCAATACAGGAGATGAACCTGGAAGATACCAACTTCACTACAACCCTGAACATAGCCATAAGGCACATCCAGACGTCTGATATTGCACAGTGCTTCCCTGATTTGTTCATTCTTTTTAGCAGAGTGTATTACATTTGTTTCTAAATATAGGGTAAAGCTCACCACACGCATTACAATCTGATTATACAATCTCCTTTACACTTACCAAAAATTATGTAGTACAAGGGCCTGCCTAACTGGACACAAATTGATTAGTTAGATCAGGTAGGTCCTCATGTTACATAGTTATAAATCTAAAGGCGATTGTACAAAGATTGTACAGTCAGATTGTAACATGTATAGTGAGCCTTATACAATTTTGTGCACCATCTTTCTGTTTTGCTTGCTGTGCCTAAAAGCAGTCTGTGTTTCATGCTTCCAATACTGCTTAAAGGAGAACTATGGGGTCAGTGTTTTTCCCCATAGTTCTCCTTAGGGTAACGGGAGGACACAAACTAGCGTCCTCCCGTTACCCTGTGCTCAGTATACCGCGAGCTACAGCTCGCGGTATACTGAGACGCCGCAGCCGGAGCGGATCCCGACGTAGATGACGGGATCCGCCCAGCTGCGTGAGTGACAGCTGGCTCTGCCTATCTAGAGGCAGAGCCAGCTGTACCCGTCCCCTCCCCCGTCCGTTCCGCCAGTCAGCGCTGGCAGATCGGAGCGGGGAGAGGGGAATCCAGCCCCTCCCCCTGACACGGCAGAGAGCCGTGACAGGATGGAGAGGTGAGGGAACCCGGTATGTGTTCCCTCACCTCCCGATCTACTGAGCCGACCTGTGGCAGTCTCATTGTCACAGGTCGGCTTAGAACTATGAGGTGAGTGGAAATCACTCATCTCATAGTTCTCCTTTAAGACAATCCTTTATTCAGTCCCACACTTAAAAGCACTGATTTATTTATATATTATTTATTACAGGTATTTATATAGCGCCAACAATTGTACACAGCACTTTATATGCACATTCATATCAGTCCCTGCCCTCAAGGAGCTTACAATCTAAGGTCCATAGCTTACCTACAGGGCTGATTTAGACAGGAGCCAAATAACCTTCCAGCATGTCTTTGGAGTGTGGGAGGAAAGCCACGCAATCACAGGTAGAACATGCAAACTCCATGCAGGGAGTATCCAGACCAGGATTCCAGATAGGGACCCCCAATGCTTCAAGGCGGAAGTGCTAACCAGTAAGCCACTGACCTATTAAGTTTGAACAGTAGAAATATAATAGTAGAGATGTGATTGGCTGGCATCAGAAAGGATACATTTGGTCTGACTGGGTGGTAATCTTCAATATGGATCTTGTTATTTTGGCTTCTGTATGTGTGTGACATTCACTGCAGGTGAATGAGTCACTATAATTTAAAACACATGAATTTGGACATATTTATAAAGCAGTGAATGTGACCTTTACCAAACATTCACTGCTTGTCTATCTCCGTACTGCATGGGTTTTAAATTACAGTGATTGATTTCCCTGCAGTGAATATTTGATGAATGTCACAGCCACTGCTTTATAAATATGCTTTGTAGTGTATGTAAATGTATAATGCTGTTTTATTTTTTATTACATATATATTTTGCCTTTTGCTTATACTGGCAGTCTGTTTCGTTAATTTTATTTGCAAAAAGAACCCTGTGTGCGTTGTTTTATCCGTCCTGTTATTTCAGTGCATTACCTTTTATTCTACGTTGTTTATTTTGAAGTGTGGGTTTCAGTTGTTTTCTGTAATTAAATAAGTATTTATTACATTAAAAGTGTGAGCTCTACCAATGACAGAATAACCTCATATTGTCCTAGTTTCATAACTTCATATACATCTAAGTGGTGCACATTATTTCCATTTCTGTATGGCATAGAAATATTTGGCATATCAACTGATATTAATATTTGGCATATTTTGTTAACAATAATATTTTGTGTATTTGTTGATATTACTATTTGGTGTATTATTTTATTTTTTTAATGTTTGTTGATATTATTTAGCATATCCGTTGATATGAATAGTTGGCATATCAGTTTGTATTAATATTTGGCATATCAGTTGATATTAATTTGGCATATTTTGTTAATGGCAATATTTGATGTATTTGTTGGTATTAATATTTGGCATATTTTGTTGATATTAATAGTTGATGTATTTGTTGATTTTATTTTTGGCATATCAGCTGATATGAATATTTGGCATATGAATTGATATTAAGCTTTGGATACATTGTAAAGCCTTATTTTTTTTTATTTTTCATTGATTGCTGATACGAAGCTGCAGTCTGTGGTGGGCTCCCTGTTTAATCTTAAAGGTTTACTCGCCATGCTGTGAAATCCATTATAGTCTATTAAATCACTTTAATAGTATTTAATGATCTGTAATGTCCATTGTTCCTTAGTGAATAGGGCTCTGTGAGAACAAGTGATGCATATAATGGGATGATCATGATGTTTTGCAAGGTGACCCCACAGAAGTCTGTTGGGACAAGGCTGTGTGAATAGGGATCATTGTCATTTAAATAAGGGTAACACTCGTACGATCGAGTCAATTTAAATGGCTTCCTATGCTGGTCGTACTTGGCACCTGGGTGCTGTTTTCCCTGCTCTGGCTTTTTAAGCAGCACCCATCTCCCATCAGAACATTTCACAAAATCATCTATAGAATAAAAGCTCTGTAAAACAGTAAAGCTGCATTAACTGAAGGTATTGTACAATTGAGTGTATTTGCTATGATCTGCAGGCTTGATGTTATAGAGCGGATGTCAGATATCCGCTCATGACAAGTGTTGGCTATATTATTGAGCTTCTGAAATGCCAAATTATTGAAATGGGAAAATATTGAAAAAATTAGGGGAAAAAATATCACCCGGATATGCAGCAGTTGACATGTTTTGGCCAACTCACTGTCTAGAATACTGTTTGGTGGCTCTATGTATTTATTGGCTTTAATTGCTTTGTTCACTAAGAGTGTGACTATTTTGAATAATTACTTTCATTTTTCAGGTTCAAAGTTCAAGTTCATATGCTGGCTTTGAGAGCTATAGAATATCAGAGTGAAAAATATATGTTGCTTAATTTACTGCTATATTGAGGCATGCATAGTTAATAAAAAAAATTAAACAATTTTAATTGGGTAGAAGGAAATAGGAAATTTTAGATTTATTGAGGAAAACAGACCCCCGTGAACTGTATGTATTGTAAGGATTTTATCAAACTACATAGCTGGCTGTACACCAGTAGAATTTGGTTGTAAAAATTCATTCTTCTAATAGATAATGGGACAAGTCAACGATCAATTTCAACCGTAGTGATGAAAAAAAGCAGCAGCATGGAAAAAAAATTCTCGAGCGAAAGAAATTTGATCAATGAATGTGGTTTTCGTTTGTGAATCTCGATTACTTTCAAAATCGAATGTTAAAATCAAATGAAATTTCGAATGACATTCGTTAAGTATCTGATGGATTTATCAAATGTTCTGACGAGCTTCTTTTGATATGAATGTGCGAACGAAAATCTACCAGTGTGTGACCAGCCTTACTTTTCTCTGTTCTAAAGATATTGCTTTACCTTGCCATCGCTGTTATAAAAGTGACTGCTAGGTGGGAGGGTCTTTTTATCTTATAACCACCTCGTAAGCAGTCTCTGTGTTATAAGATATCCTGCAAATCCTGCATCACTTTTCATGTTGATTAACCTTTGAAAATAGCTCACAAAAGTAATAAAACTCTAATTGCAGAATTGTGGGTGTGTTCTGGACGCGGTGTAAACGCCTCAAGTTGTCATGGTTGCAAAGGAAGCCATATTTGAGCATTTATCTGTTTAAGAAAATCATAGGAGGCAGCAGATAGAAATGGAGAGGTCATTTCAAAACACAAAACATTACAAAATGTCTTAGGTCTGGTTCACACCTGAGCGTTTGTAGGCGTAAAAGCCACATTTCCATGCAAGACAATGGCAGCTGTTCACACCTTAGCGTTGCATCGCACGTAGAAGAATGGTCGTTGTGCAAAAAGATGCAGGAGCTGTTTTGAGGTGGATACCGCACAGTTTTGGTCCCATAGACATCTCTATGCAGGGAGAAATGCGTGTTTTTAAAAGCAAATCGCACAGAAATAATCACGCGCAAAACTGCAAACGCCTAGGTGTGCACCTAGGCTCATGTACATTTTTAAGTAAAAGGGGTTTCCTTTAATTTGAAATTGTATGAAGTAAAAAAGTATCTGATAAAACAGACTGTGCATCTGATACAACCTGGGGGTTCTGTGAAATTGATATCAGCTATTATAATGGGGTTTGATGACACCTATTGTTACTCTCAAATAAAATAGAAAACAAACTACAGTATATTCTAGAATCTTTATGAAAAATAACAGTTTGTTAGATCAGATACAATCCTGAAGATCATGAATGATATAACTGCCTTACCAGTGTTACCAGAAGCTCCTCTGAATTTGCCAGCTGTGTGAGAGATTATATCGCCCCCATAACGTAGATGCCAGCCACAATATTCATTAACATTGCCCTGCATATAGCCTGATGACAATCTTTCCACATGGCTTATCACACACAATAGATGGCAAGCTCTGCAAGATAAATGTACAGCATTACACATTTTAATTCAAGAAAATCTATTTTGTCCGTCAGCTTGTGTTTGCGAGCATTTTCTTTGGATTCGTCTTTAGCTTTCATTTATCCTTGTCACTTAATATTAATGGCTTCATTTTTATTTGAAAAGCAAATGAATTGAACAGACTGATAATCTAGTATTGTGGGGAAAAGAAATCAAGAATATCTTTATCATAGTCAAAATTACAAGTATTAGTGGACTAAAAGAGTAGTCGAAGGATGAACTATCTTTTTTCTATACAGTTTAGCAGTAAAGGATTTGCGGTATACATTTGTGGGTGGATTTACCTTATTGTTCCTTACCCATGAAGTACCTGTGTTGACTTCAAACACATTTACAGCGCACTTCTCTTTATTTTCAATTTTCTTTAAACTGGTGGTATCTTTAAAGCTAGCATAAATCTTGGTAATAATAAAAAGTAAACAAATTTACCCTGGTGTTTCAAGAAAACTGTTTTTTTTATGATGATCCAGCAAACCTGCACTAGCTTTAAAAGTGGTCATATATTTGGCAATTTATATATTTTTTTGGGTGAATTTCAAGCCACCAGGAATCAAAAATCCATTAGCTGGTAATGGCTAGAAACTAAGCAATCTACCATCCATGCGTTTGGTTGATCAACAGATTTTCATCTATTGTTAAGTCAAAACTGGGCAATAAATTGACAGCTTCTATACAGTTTATTGAAAGATTGAATTGAAATGGAACTAAAACCCCCCAAAATTGATGTGAATTTTCATGAAAGTGATCAGAATTTTACAGGCATTTGATAGGGGCAATTTTAAATCCATCTCCTTGGGTTTGATCAAAATCCCTGTTTGATGCCTAAACGTTTCTATCAAATTGCCATGTGTATGGCCAGCTCCAGTGTCCAATCAGTTTATGGTTGTAATTGCTTGTTGTAGACAATAGGGGCTGATAAATGTGAATCATTAGAATGTAATATTATACAATATCTACAGCATGATATAAAAAACATCTAAAATTATAATTAAAAGGAGAGGCTATAAGGAATAATTATCTGCAATGACCAGAGTGGTGCCATACGTTCACTTTGTACAGGTTTCTACTAAATATTTTGAGATTCAAAGGTTCCCTCAAAATATACCGGGGGCAATTTATCAAAACTGGAGCAGACAGAATCTGGAGCAGTTGTCCATGGCAACCAATCAGCTTATATATTTAGTTTATTCAGTTAAGCTTTTAAAATGAGAGAGAAGCTGATGTTGTAATGCACAACTGCTAACGATTCTGTCTGCTGCCGTTTTGATAAATTCCCCCCAGTGTGTATTATTTTTGAAAGGACGTTAACCACCAGCTTGTATATTTGATCTTAAACAGCAAGACCTTCCCACTAAAATCCCTGGGCTTGACCCCTCTGTTTTGTACAGTGTATTGCAGAAGGAGATGTAATCTCTGTAATTATCTGTATTGTAAAAAAGATGAGAGAACCAGGAGGAGAAGCCTTTGCAATGGCAGATGGGCTTTCTGGTGTTAACTTAAATTTTTTTGGTGAACTGACACTTAAAACACTTGCCAAATCTTTTTTTTCTTCTGCTTTGAAAGAGTGGAGAAGGCATAGAGCTGCTGTCATTTTTATATGGCTGTCTTTGGATTTCCCTCACTTCCTGTCTCAGTGATGGTGGCCATGGAGACAGGAGGTAACAGGAAATATCTCCAGTGGATACACTTGGAGAAAAAAAAAACATTTTTTATTATAGTGGGGAAAGGTTAGATTATTCGACAGGTTTGTACTCCTGTAGTACTGCTGGGGGTTGTCTATCCATTTCTAAAGACAGAGTCACGTCATCAGCACAGGAGAAAAAAAATGTCCTTCATAGTGGGAGAGAAATACAAAGTTAGCAAAGGGTTTAACCCTTCTGCACTCT
>NW_017306975.1:746057-777052 GCF_000935625.1 Nanorana parkeri | reverse complement strand
AATGAACCCCTTTTGTGTTAGCTGCTGACGACTCATTTGTGCCTTTGTTGTTGTAATTACAGAAGACTGTTAGACAGCAATACACAGTACAGGCTACTAATGACAGCTAACCAACAGAGAGACAGAGTGAGTAGTAGGATACAAAACCAATTATCAATATAAAAATAAATTTAAAGGTAAATTAACATAAACATAATTGACAAAACATTACAATTTCAGATGAAAACAGTGGTGTTACTTCACCACATTTGACAGAGTGAGTAGTAGGATACAAAACCAAGTCTCCGGGAAGGGTGGCAGAGCCCGGAATATGAACAATTTGTCAAAGCTAATCTATATACCACATTTTCCTGAAGGATGATAATCAGATAAAGCAGGAGCTTTCCCAACTGATAGTGAAAAGCTATGCTGACTGGGATAATTGGATCTTATCAGACTTCAAACAGCCTTTGCTTGTAACACACTTTGTTCACTTCTCCTTCCTTTTAACTCTCTGCTTGCTCCACATTCAATACATGATGGGTATGCTTTGTACTGCACAAAAGGCAAACAGGAAGACAACACAAAAAGGAATAAGTCAGGCACAAGGAAGCAGACCTGTCAACAAGCAGCGCCTGATCTGAAGAGCTTACAATCAGATGTGCATGGGTTAGCTTATACATTGATACAGTCTCACCTTTGTGTCATTCCTCCCCCAGACATCAATAAGGCCACAGAGCAGCACATTCCACAGTGGTAACCCGGCTGCTGAAGTGTGCCAGGGTATGTGTATACGAGAACTGGCATGCCCTCAATGTGAGAGGACAGAAGAAGTACATTCTGACTTCTCTCACTCTGCCTCTGCACCCCCACCCCTCCTCAGACCTCCCATCCGATTTGTATGTTAATACAGCATCTTTTGGTTTGCAGAGCTCTCAGCTGGGAGAGGCAACACTGGGTAATTTCTCCATCTGTGCTTGATGATTGGGTTAGAGCTAGGGCCAGTAGCTGTGGAGAGAGAGTGCCGCTTGTTTACCTCCTCCGGGCAGAGATCAGTGGAGCATTAAGCTTTTAATTGAGGTATAAGTGTATCATTTGGGAAGGTGAACGAATTGGAGGCCAGTCACCTCTCTATCAGGGGCAGCCAGAAGGATCTGTGTGCGAATGCAGCCGCTCGACAAAATCTGATAGCGATTTCGGGGGAAAGACACAACAAGAAGACGTAATCAAGAATGCTTTTAGGTAAGTGGAACGCAACTTAGTTCTTTTTTGGTTGTTCATGGTGTAAATGACCGATACCCTTTCCCTGCTACCAAGGTGATGTCTCTGGCTATGCGCTTATTGCTGGCGAGGAGATTGGGGAGGTTGGAAATATGGATGGCTAGTAGAGGACAATGCTATAAATATTGCTAAGACTGAGCGCCTAGGAAAGCTGACGGCTATTTTCTTTTTTTTTTATTTTGCTGCTGTGTGCCTACAATTTCACAGGGTGTTATCAAACCCAACGATGAGCGTTTATGGTGGTATGTCATATATGACCTTGGTATGGATTTCAGTTGCGCGTAGGATCTGTTATTTGGCAGAAAGACGAACATCCGAAATATGATTTCACATTGCCTGGATGAGAAACTGTAGATTTATCGACCAAAGAAAAACTGGCTTGATGGCGCTGTAGTACTAAGGGGTGATAGACATGCACCCTAAGGTGTCAGCGGAGGAGTAGTGCATTATGTTACAGTTGCGGAAATAATAAACAATAATCCTTATTTACTATATAGACAGCTTATCTACTTCTATTTTCTCTATGTAATTCTCTTTGGAGGGTATAGTGAGTCTGTATCTCAGACGCCACATGACAAAATGTTAATGGGGTGAAAGGTACTCGCAAGAAACAGTTCTCATTATGAAACTGGAAAAGGGACGAGCATAAAATCTCAGTTTTTAAAGCAGTTGACAACTTAGGGAGATTATGCCCTTGATCTTGACTTCATTTTCAAAATAGATGAAGCTAGTGTGGGTCTAGTGTTGGTTAAATGTTTTCATTGTTCCTTTGCTTGTTGGTGGATGACAAGGTCCCAGATTTATTTTTGATTTATTATCTATATTATTATTATTACTACTACTACTGTTATTAATTTAGCTGTGCTTATGTGTGTGAGTACTCTATAAACATATTTTATTTTGGTCCTCAGGAGTTTTTGTCACATTACATCCTTATGAAAGGACATTGTGCATTTTCAAGGGCACAGAAAGGATAGGAGCTCCTTAAATTCACACCTTTCTAATCTGGGGGTTTATCTGTTTTAAGAAACATGCTATATGCTATGTGTCCATTTTTTAAGAGAGTGAAATATATTTAGTGGAAGCATGTCAGAACTTCTATTCCATAATCTTCAGTACTTATAGTGTTTAGAAAGGTCATTTGATTTATCCTTATAGCTGATGTTCATACAGCTGATGGCCACCCTAGCTTTGAGCTGTTTAACTTGGTTGACATTGCTTAGTTGCTCTTAACCATACACGTCAATTCATGATGCCATTATATAAAAATTAAAACACATTTGAGCATTCACATCATCTACTGACATTCACCTCTGTTGTTCATGGGAGTTGTGGCGGCATTTGTAAACAAGTATTTTGGGCTAAAGACATGATTTTTTTGGTGCAATAAATGCATGCTTACTTGTGAATAGGAATGAATAAGGTTGGCGTCCCATGGAATCAATAGTTAATCAATAATAAAATCAACAATTCATAGTTGAAAAATAGAACGTTCAAAGGCAATCTATTCCAGCAAATGTCAAATTGGCAATATTATAAATATGATGAATGTCACTAAGACTTGTATTTACCAAGGAAGATTTGGAAGCCTAGATGTTGGTCATACAACAGGGAAATCTCTCGATTGGGAAAGAGTAGGGGGTGAATCTGACCTGTAAATCCGCTTTATAAATGCGCTGACATTTTCAGGAGCAAATGATCAGTCACTTGCTACTTTATAAGTATTTTCCTGCTGAAATGCTGTACGTAGGTTAATTCACTAACTATACCAACGTCTTCCTTTGCATACAGTAATCTGTTTTATGTCTTGTAAAATACATATATTCTTTTCCTAGACTCATATCTTACCGCACAAATTACTTACAGCAATGAAAGCATTCCAAGGCATTGGGCAGTAAAAGAAATGAAAATGGACAATGCAAATACAAACGTATTGGACTTATTTAGTAACGCAGTGCAAAGCGTAATAAGGATGTGCAGTAACACGTAACAGCAAATCAGAGCTTAGCCTGCATTCGATTACAGCAGTCAGAACAATGAAAGGGGGTTGTTGATTGGACATCGTTTTATAAAATATGTTTGCTTCACATTTTCCTTAAGGCATGCTGTTTTTTAAGTGCAAACTGCAAATACATGTATTTTTTTTTGGTTGGACTGGCCTTCCTGATTTGTCAGCAGATTGCGTCATCGCGATGTTTATGACACCAATTATCATTTTTGATTATTACATTTTTAAAAACATTTTGAGAATATACAGAAAGAAAAATGTTTTAATTGATGCTTTGTTAAATAAAGAATGGTAAATATATATAAATTATAAAATTTATATATATTTATATTTATAATAGATATTGATTTCTATATATTTTCTTTCTTTGTTTATTATGGCTCAGTAGTAACAAAAATTATTTTGGGTTGGTGAATGTTACATTCTATTATCCAGTCAGTATATGGCGCTTAATGCTCCTCTTAAAATGTATTTCTGTCTCCATACTACCTGTTGTAAAAGTCTCTTGTTTACAAAGTTCAATAGCACAAGATGGCAGGATGATTAGCCACTAAGTTTCAGTCATACAAATCAAGCTTCAAGGCAGGCTTCTTCTGCTGTGGTGTCTCTTCAGATAACTCATGGTGCTCCAGGAATCTTTTGCCATACATGTTTGTGTTTATTTGCAAAACATATATTAAAAAAGATATAAAATAGTTCAAAATATATAACTCAAATGAAGTAAAATGTACACAGAACCATTATAATTCCCCTTCAAGTACAAAACAAGTACATCAAGGCTGAAATATGCTTATATTTTCAGCATTTACAGTAGTGTTTTAAAAACCTTAAGACATGGCTGCAAGTATTCTCTTTACAGAGAGAATGTCATATGTTCTTCTCAGCAACCCACACTGGCTTGATCAGTAAGACACTATAAAGTGCAAAAACGTGCAGTAGCCCATAGCAACCAACACATTGTTATTTCAGTGGATTTAAGTAACTAATAAATGTTTATTTCTGTTCTTGTTAATGCATAAGTGATGATTCTATGTTTAACTTTTATTAATTATTTCCATAAATCAAAAAAAATCATTCCTGGTGTTAATAATTTTTGTTAACAATATGTATATTTTTTATGTTGCCCACATGCATGCTTTTCCTGCTGTATATTTAAATCTGAGTAAGATAACGTGGTTCGACTATATTAATGATTTTTGTTATATTATACAATGAAACATGTATAAAAAGAGAACTGAATGATACCGTTACTCTTTCTCTTGTTTGCATACATACAAAGACCTGGTGTTTTGGTCTTTTGTATCTTGCAGATGTTGATACTTTGGTGTCATACCCCATTTAAATAAATGGTGGATAATTAGAGGTCTGCTGAGCCAACACACTGTTTATTGCATGTCTGTATAACAGGCAGCCAGCAAGGGTGACACTTGTCTTATACCATAAGTAATTCAGCAGCGTTTTCTCTGCACTGTCATCTGAACGTTTCATGATTATGAAGAACGACCGTCTAATAGAATGTAAAGCTTTTATAGCAGGTAGAAAAAGGACAGGCAGGTGTTGATGTGGACGTGAATACTTTGAATGAGCTTCCATGCTGGTTATAAGTGAAATATGTACATTTTATCGCTTTTATACCTACAATTTATTATTTTGTAATTATCTCTAAATGACAGTAAACCAAATGGTAATAGTCTACTAAAAGAACATAAATACATTGATATTAGATTAGATTCTGAACATTTAGGTTGGTGCTGTTAGCATTAGCAAAAGTAGCAGTGCCCCCTTGATGGGAAAAGTTCAGAAAAAAGCTGAACAATATATATTTGACGCATTAGATGTAGGGCTTGTGATCAGGGCCGGTGCTGCCACTAGGCAAACTAGGCAGCCTCGGGCGCAAGCAGCCTTGACCATGGGCCTCCTCGCACTCTGCCAGCTTGTTGGGGTCACTGATCCTCTTGCCTTCACCCCAGACGTTGTCCAGCTTTGATGGTGAGTGGCTGGGAGATGAGTGACGTACTGCTGTGCACAGTGACAAATGCTGTGTGGCGGGTATCAGTCGTATTCCTTTGTTTTCATATATTGAGTTACTTAAAGGCTCAGTGATGTCCACCTATGTGGCGGAGACCCCTGACTTCTCTTACAGATGTCACTGCCCCAGCATATATCTCCGTACTCTGGGCAGAAATGGCAGTGACTCTTTGCCTGTTCCCTGTTGGCCATTTCAGGGAATTTATACGCCATTTATTGCCATGGGGTTATGTATACACAACAAATGGTGGCTACAGAGCTCTGCAACAGCTGCAGTGGATCATCATAAGTGTTGCCAATTAAACTGAGACTACGATTGTGTGATTTTTGTGTGACGGCTATGCAAAGTTCAGTGTAGTGACCTCTACCTTGGATGTGACTTTTTACATTTTACATGTTTGCTGTTCCATATTTACATCACTAGTACAAATAAATTGATTCTCCCTCTAGTGGATGTCTATGATTCTGCAGAGCCCACCTGAGACCCCGCACATACCATAGACCCTGCACAGCCCACCTAACACCCTGCAGAGCCCACTTGGGACCCCGCACATACCATAGACCCCCATACAGCCCGCCTGACACCTTGCAGAGCCCATCTGAGACCCCATGTAGCCCACCTGAGATCCCACACAGCCCACCTGAGAGTGACCCTAAAGAGCCCACCATAGGCTCTCTGTGGTGGGCTCTGCAGGGTCTCAGGTGGACTGGTCACACCCCTGCACACCTCTTGCCTGTCAGCCTCCTTCACCGCCAGCCCCGGTCTCCTCATCCTCCACAGTCGACATTGGGCCTGAGCCCCGCCTCCTCCTCCACCGCCGCCGGGCCTGGCCTCCTCCTCCTGCTCCACCGACGCTGGGCCAGGCGTCCTCCTTCATCGCCACCAGGCCTTGGCCTCCTCCACCACAGCTGCTGTATGTCACTGACTCAGCAGTGGCTGTAAGGAGGAATGCGCTGCTGCACAGATCACTCACAGGTTGTCAGTGATCTGGACAGCGGATGAGCTCCTCCTCACAGCCGCCAGTGACAGTCCTGCAGCCTGCGATGCCATTGCGACCCAGGTGGCCTGCATGGCATAATTTGTTCCTGGTCCTGGCCAGGCCCCTCTGTGCCCCGTGCCCTATAGCGGCGGCCTGGTTCGCTATGGCGATACTTCCGCCACTGGATTAATCAATAATAATCGATTATAAGAATAGCTGTCAACTATTTACATTATCGATTCGTTGGTTGAATCCCCTAGCTCTCTCCTCCACACTGGGAGTCTACTATTGGCTATTGCAATTTGAAATGGCCAATAGTAGGCTGCCTATTGCACTAGCCCACTAGCTGCTGTATTTACATTCAGCTGCCATCTGCAGCTGAAGCTATAAAAGCACCATGTGCTTAAAAAAAAATGATAAAAAATGGAAAAAACATTGGGTTTCGGTTTCAGCCTGACAAATTCTGCTGCGGGAGTTGCGTTGCAGTTCCATTCATTTCAATGGTACCCCAAATGCGCCTCCCACCCACAGTGTGATCGCCCGCACTGAAATGCATGACAGCGCAATGCTGTGTATTCCAGTGCAGTGCGATTACAAAAAATTGTGTATGCAGTTTTATTCTGAAGTAAACTTTATGTTTGTAACACTGCATTTCTGTATTTTATTTTACATTATGGGTGGTATTTATTAATTTTTTTATCCGATTAATCGAAAAAACAACCTGCCAACTAATCGATTATGAAAATAATAATTAGTAGCATCCCTGATTAACTTGTATGGGGGGGGGGAAACAGTTCTGCAAAGAACAAAAGCCATCGACAGAGGCCCTTAAAATGACACTAAACTCAGGAGTTAAATCTTAAAAATGCATTCAAATACCCTACTAACAATACTGGACCATATTTGTGTATCACTCGGCTGTAGACCTCAAATCATCTCTGAATTGGCGCTGACACTGTCTTTCCTTCTGGAGGGCTGCTACTTTTCTTCCCCATGGTCCCAGTGTGTGTTCTAAAGTAGCCACTTCTCTACGCTCGCTCCCGTCTCAATACAAATTAGTAAAGAAAAAGTTAGCTTGTAGTCCATCACAGGAGCAAGCATGGAGCGGTGGCTACTTTCCAACAAACACAGGGACCATGGGGAACACAAGTAGCCACCCTCCAGAAGGAAGGACAACGTCAGCACAAATCTATAGATGATTTAAGGATCTACAGCTGAGTGATACACAAATAACAATTTTTGTTAATACTTAGGGTACTTGAGTGCATTTTTAAGATTTAACTCCTGAGTTTAGTGTCAGTTTAAGGCACCCTATATATAATAACTTAAGAAACCACCTCAGATGACTCTGGCTTGGAATAGGTTAACTTGATTTTGACACATTAGGGCATAAAGACCACGCTGCCAGTTCTGTAGTACATGCTCATCTTTTGCCAAAGCTGAACTTCTGATTCATGTAAGACAGAAACTCTTGTGCAATGGCCACACTCTATCAAATAATCTCATTTTTTAATCTGTCATCTTGCTATGCAAAAAGGTGTTTATTGGGTGGAGGAGTTGTTTGAACCCCATATGTACTAATTATCTAGAAAACAACAAATCTGTCAACCGTTTTTTTTTTCACATTACTCCCTTCATATACCTTTTATGACATTGTGTCAGTGCAACTGTACTTGACAGTTTAATGATTTCCAGTTTCATGAGCCAGTAAAAATGTGTTTCTTGCAACCTGTCAATCAGAGATATAACTGATTTTTAGAATGCCTGCTGAATGCTAAGAAATTTTGACATATGCCTTGATTATTTTTTTTTTAACCTTTTCACTTCTGGTGACAGTCAATTTGTCCTTGGCATCTTAGAATGTGTACATTGCTCCTATTGCCTTCAGACAGTCAAGGTAGCCATATGCAGTCTGTAGGGCATATATTCTATGGGAACCAGTGAAAATGTGCCATTGCTATCTCTAATTTTTGGATTGATGGGTGACTGGGGCACCACATCCCCTAAAACATAATGCTTAAGAGATACTCTTAAAAAATTAGATTTTTAAGGTGCCAACAATCTAGTAACCCTTATATACAGTATAAGTATTATAGTATCAAAACCAGTAATTAAAAAATCATTGTATAAAAATGTTTCAGGTATAGTGCAATCACAATTTCACATAGATCATATGTTACTTTATAGGTACATATATAGTTTTGTGAATTTAAATGTAAGTTGTAATATAAAGTGTTAATTATGACAATGGAGTGTAATGGTTTATTCAGTGCATGTATATTCATTATTATTTATCTGATACTGTAGTTTGCCCCCTGATCCTGACGAAACCTATTGCGAAATGAACTGAAAATGCAAACAAATCACACTCTTGAAGTTGATTAAATCCTCATGGACCCAGGGGGTTGTAATCAAAAATTTGAAATCATGTACCTGTAAAGTAATATGTGATCTACAAACAACAGGGGCGTTTATGCAAAATGCGCTAATGTGAAATTGTGATTGCACTATACCTGAAAACTTTGATACAGTGATTTATGATTATTGGTTTCGTAACAATACAGTAAAGTATGTTTTTTTTTATATACGTGTTACTAGATTGTTGGCACACTAAAAATCCAATTTTAAGAGAATCTCAAAACTGTGCTATTGATAGGCTGCCTTCTTATAAATATTGATTGGGATAAAAGGCACATGTGGCTAATACATGCATTTTAACATGAGGTGTGATTCAAGGAATAAATCTTTACCTTATTATTACTACTTTCGTGCTCTGATGATTTCCATTATTTTAGCACTCAAGGGTAGACCCATAATTTCAGTAACCCCTCCAGAAGGTTTCCCCTGGTCCTGATCACAATTAGATTGGAGAACGCATTGTCACAAATGCCCATTTCTCTTTATTAATGGTTTTTCTTTTTGCATTGCTGGCTGTAAAGGACTTGAATGGTAATGAGGCGAAACCTAGGCTGTTCTCTGATGATCTAACTGCAAAATATTGATACTTTATATCTGACAACATGCATAAGATTCTACACAAATACATGTTTCGCTTATGCTGGGGGGACATTATTTTGTGAATAATAATAGTTTTTATTTTTAATCATTAATATACAAATCGGTATTGCTTGTTATTTGTGACATACAGTATATTATAGATGCACTTGGAAAACCTGCACAGTATGTAACCTTATTTATTGACGCATGATAGTTGGGCAGAATTTAAACATCTGTTGGGTTTTTATTGCTGCCTGCCTGTGTCCCCTGTTGGAGTGACACAGTCACTGGGATAGGAAGTAGAGAGAAGCCTTTCCAATGGAATGGGGCCATGCACAGCAAAGGGGAGGGGGGGCACTTCAAGGTCAATTTTTGTCTTATTCCCACAGCTTAGCTTTAAATACTTCTGTTCAGTTTTTATTGCTGTCTGTGACTCTTTCTGATTCCTAGCCTGTGACAGCAGGGGAAAGGAATCAGAAAAGTAGTTGTCTCTGAAAAAGGAAGAACGACAGTCTGTGTCCCCACTGCAGAGATTTGCTATCACTTCCCGTCCCAATAGTAAACCTAAGGGGTTCTATCTCTACCTCAATCTGTTCAAAGCTAAAAATAATTGACTGAAGTTTGGCTTTAAATTTAGCTAGATGTCTACAGAAATTGTGGTGTGGGTCTACTTACAGTTAATTATAGTAATCAAAAATGAATTAAGTCATATTTGATGAAGTCATATGAAACAGTGATTGGATAAAGCTGGTCATAGATGGCTTAATAACTAGTAGGACTTATGGTTTCTAGCATCCCTTGCAATGATTTTTCTGTTTCCGTTAGAAGGTGACAATGAACAATGGGTTTCATGCAAAACTGGTTGCTAATGAAGAAAGCACAAAATATATGGCGTTCTTGTTTCTTTTCAAATAATATAAATAATAGGACCTCAGTGACGGCACCAGTTCCATGGGAATTGATAGACTTTATTTTGTAGGCTAGTCTAGCCTTCACGTTAGCTACCTTTATTTTATCATATGACCTTTAATGATCCATTAGCATGAAACTACTAAAATAGATGAGTAAAGCATTCTTTTGTCAAGGTCTTTCATTGCTGCACTATCCTCTAGCAAATGTCACAGCTGATGTGCTATGTCAGTGATCTTTGGATAATCCATTGTGAGTGCACAATGTTAGCCAAACTCTTCCACACCGCCCCATTTCTCTGCTCTCTCAGGCTCTGTCACCTTGCGTTAGAGCTCCCTTGTCGCCCTGTCACAGGACGAAGGAAGTACATGGCTCCAGGCCTTGTTCTTCTTTCCACCCTTTCTGAGCCATGAAGGTCCTATCTTCATTGCCTGGCTACTTGTAAGACTTCCTTTGATTCTAGCTGTTTAGAGGAAATGGCCTTCACAGCTAAATTCTGTTACTTGAGGAATTTCTGAAGTCTCCTAATTTTTTATTGACTCCTTGCTTTGATAACACGAGCAGTAAGTTATTCCAAATGTCATCAGTGGGCCCCAGGCTGTTGGAGACAAATCTCTCTCGCCATATTGAGGTCAGCTTCCAGTTTAATCAAAGCCTCCGAGCAAAACCGTTACATCCTACCTCATGTCACCTTGTTTGTGATGTGCGCATTGCAGGAATTTAGCTTATTAGACTAGCTGTGTTACATAACTGCATTTATAAATACGGACTTGGAATAGTGCGACAGAGCACAAAAAATTTATAGTGATTAAAACTATTAATATTCTAAGCCTAGGGGAAATACATATAGGCCCTGAACATCATTTTAATGAAAGCAATAACACACAAAGGGCCATGCCCGACTAATATAGTGTTTTTCAGTGGGTGACACTTTTGAATTGGATTCTTATTATCTCGTGTTGGGTAGACGTTCCAGTTTGCTCATGCACTGCTACTACAGGAGGGCATCATGTTCCATACTGGAGTTTTCTTTGTTATACAGTGAATGCAGCAATTGGAGAATCCATGGTGGGGAGCAAGGCACAGCTTGGAGCTACGAGGGTAGACATCTCATCACTGGAATTCCTGAGACATAAAAAGCCAGTGTGGGATTTAATTAACCGGTATCCACACAAAACTGATAAGCAGTTTTGTTGGGACTGACCTTAAAAGAGGGTTTCCATTTTCAGAATGAAAACACATCCCTGGCTTCCGTGTGTGCACGGAACATACTTTCTGTCCCTGGGGGCTACACTCACTACTTCAGTGTATCTGCCCTCACTGGCATGGATATTGAGCCCATGCGATGCTGCAACATTGTGGACAGTTGTATCTGGATTAACGTCTTGTTGCATGAATGATTGAGTGGCATTCTTTTGAGGCATTTACTGTGTAGCAGGGAGTTGCAGTATTTGACTCCCCAAGACATACTGTGTTGATAGCCTAGTTTATGTTGTGACTCTGCAGATTTTTGGACCAGGACACACAGGGTTATTCATAAAGCTGCCGAAGTCAGCCGTGTGAATAACCGACCCGAAGTGAAGTGAGCCGAAAGCTGTTCGGCTATTCACTTCAGGCTTGCACAGCTGATTTCAGCCGCACATTGGCTTGCTTCGGGTCGGCCGAACATGCTCTGCATGTTCAGCCGACCCGAAGTGTAGAAGGGGTTCGACTCAGCTGATCCAACCTCTGGATCGGCTAAGCCGAACATCCGAGCGGCATTCAGCTCGGCACCTCCGTGGTATCAAGCAGAATAGAAAAACTGTTAAAAAAGTAGTGTGGAGCCGGCCGTCATATCAAGGCCGGCTCCGCGGAGCTCTCATTTTAATGACAGTTCAGCATTCCCTGGTAACCAGGGGACGCTGAACTGTCATTACACAATGAGAACTTGGTGGAGCCGGCCGTGATATCATGGCCAGTTCTGCCGAGTTCTCATTGTAATGACAGTTTAGTGTCCCCTGGTTACCTGGTTGCTGTATGGGCTATAGTGAATAGCTCGTACAGCAGCCCTTCAGTTCTACTGAACTGAAGGGCCACGGCGGCCGAAGCTAGCCGAAGGATCAGCCTGAGCTACGGCTGATCCTTCAGCTAGCTTTGTGAATAACCCTCACAGTTTCCCCTGGAGAAGAGAGCCAAGTTCATATGGTCATGCAAACTTATACCATACTGCACATGGGGATAGTGTTGTGAAGAATTGGTTGTGATACTCAAAACAGTCAAGCTCAAGTTGATTAAACCAGCTATGGCAACTTTGTATAAATTAAAGATACAATTAAATACAAGTATATATGATACAAGTATATTTGAAAACAGGAGCAATCTAGTGTTTCCAAGCTTTTGAGCTCTTATCTTGGAAAACTAACGGTAACAGTTACAACTTATCTAATACATATGATATTTCTATAACATTTAATAGATATCATATTATTATATAGAAACAACAGAACGTGTTGGATGTAAAGATTATTGTGAACACTACTATATATGACAAGACTGTGACTATACAGTTAACAGGGTTCCCAAGATGTTTTAGAGCTTTAGTTTAATGTTAGATGTCTTCGTAGTGTGTATGTATTTACATTTTTGGAATATAAAATTTTTATATTTGGAATGTTTTTTTTTGTTACATTGATGAAAAGATAACAACCACATCCTTTTTGATGATTGGGATGTTGTTTTTTGGTAGGAAACATTGAAAGATTTGCTACTGTAATAAGAACTACCTGAGGCTGGGTTCACACCATTTTCCGGACCAGATCTGGACCAGATCTGGAGCATAGTGCATTGCATTTGCCGCAATTTGAAATGTATTTATTAACTGAGGTCATAAATAGCATAGGGATACATTAGGATGCATTTTGGGTTCGGAAACAGTCTGGTCTGGAGGTAATCTGGATGTGGTGTGAATGGGCCCTGAATCTTTCACACATCAGAACTGCAACTAAAAACTGTTGCAAGGCTTTCATGCATAAGGCGCAAGTTGTTTAAAAGGAACCCTACTGCCAGAAAAGTGTCCTAAATGCTTGATTGAATTCACACCTATGTGTCATTTCTGTAACATGAAAAACAGATCAACATTTCTATGGATAGAAGAGAAGTGTGCCCATCCCAGGACGCTAGGAGGCAGCACTGACAATGCTGCAGAGCTATAGGCACACACACACACACATTCGCACAGACACACATTATGGCTGCTTCCATGTCTCTGTGTTTCTGCGGCTGCCTGCAGAAAAGCGTCTTTCTCCAAAGCTGGATGCACCTCCTTTAACTGTTTATTGAGGATCCTGTGACATTCCTGTAACAGTGGGGCTCAGTGATTTGCTAAACAGAGAGACTAGTGCATTGAGTGAACTCCTCTTTGTGTGCCTGAACACAGGGGAGGAGGAGGAGGATAGGGGAGTGTGTTTTGGTGCAGCCTGGAAAGTTAATATAAGCTACATCATCCTGTACAGGGTATGTATGTGCGAGCCATTACATGACAATGCCGAACTTCTGCACTAACAATCCATGTCCTAACCATTCTTTCATGCCTTTGCATTCTATCATTTTGACTTGAAAAGCTTCACGAACAACTTTTTATGCTTAAATGCCCGTTTACTATGTGTGTTTATATACGTATCTCTTTTTTTTAGGTTCTATTTAGAAAAAGAATCCTTGCTCTTTGTTGTTTAACAATAACTACAACTAAAGTTATTTTAGACTTCTTCAAAGTGTGTAACACATGCTGTTAGTAATTACTTTTTTCCATTTCATGCAATTCGCAGTGTGCAAACCTTTCTATACACTTTAAATAGTATCCATTATATCCTGTTCATGCACTTTTAACCTAAGGTCATGACTCATATTCCTGATTTCGTACATCATAATCAGAACGTCTACACTTAGCAGCAGTTGAGTGCTGTATGGACATGTTTAAAATAGAGATAATTGTTCTGGGTGATTGATACAGATGCCAGTACTCTTTGTGGGGTGCCGTATGATGGTGGATCTTTGTTTAATGTGCATCCAGCTGTTAGAAAAGTGTCAATGACTACTGACACACACACACACACACACACATGTGCTGTCAGGAGATAATGCAAGTGAAAAGGACATGTCCTGTTCTTTGCATCACTTTTTACTAGGCATCCTGGTAGATAGGTGCCCATGCCATTACTGATCCCCTGTAATTTTTAAAGCACACCTGTCATCTTAGATAAAAGCATGTATAGACCCCAAAACAAAGTTGTAATATATTGCAGCTTGGCAATCCTTAGATTTGGTGGCTGTATTAGTGTTCATTTTTAGGGTGGTGATCTGGCCAGTAACACACTTCCTGTCTTAGGGTGGTTTCACTCTATGGAGCAGAAACAAAGCCACCCTTGGACAGCAGCATTGTCTACTTGTTGAGAGAGTAGTGTTAGATGCACTAGCACAGGGGCGCCCACTATTTTTCGTCTGGAGATCTACTTTTCAAATGACGAGCTCATTGAGATCTACCAACGAAAAAACACCTGTGAGCCGCTGTGACAGAATGGACGAGCAGTGAGGGGAGATAGAGGCGCCGGCTGTCAGATCCTGGCCGAGCGTCTCTCTCTCTCCTCACCGCTCTGCATTAGTTCTGTGACAGCGGCTCCGTCCTCCTCCCTTCCCCGCCGCCGGTTCCTTCACTGCTTCTCGGATCCCCGCTGGGTAGAGCAGCGGGGATCCAGAGAAGCGGCGGGAGGAGAGGACATGGCGATCTACCAGTGATCGCTACGCGATCGACTGGTAGATCGCGATCGACCTTGTGGGCACCCCTGCACTAGCAGATTTAGATGGACTTGAATAACAAATTAAATCTAAGCTGACACTTTTTAATTAGCTACAGCAACACTTTTTTGCCCCTTTGGGCTAAAGGTGACCATACACTGTGTGAATTTCGGCCTGTTCCTGAGGAAGGAAACGGTTGGAAAATCTTTGTACGTACAGAGCCGGTAGCCAATGAGCTTCCGGCTCTGTTTGGGTATTCTGACAGTGGACAGAAGGGATTCTTGATTTACATGCTTGTAGTGTTGATGGAGGAATTTACTCTATTTTTTTTTTTTTGTTCAGTGTATGGCCAGCTTAAGGTTTTATATAAATGTATAAAATCTAACCATTGTAAGCACCTCTGTCAGTGTTAAATGGTTTTTCTCAGCCCTTCAACTTTAGTTTGACAGCTTGGTCTATCACACCAGGGCATATCGTGCACACTTTGACTTGCATTCACAAAACGTGCTCAAAACGCAGAATATGCTTCCATTGCCATTCCTAGGTGATGGTACCCCAAACACGGCAGAGAACATGTAGTTTTTCCTCACATGTTTACACACGGGGAAAAAAACACGGAATGCATGTCGCCAAATTTTCCAATTACTACTTTTCCGTGTTTTGTCGTGCTTTCAGGGACCAAACACGGGAAGCAAAGTCATGCAAGTGTGCCCTGGTGTGAACAGGGGCCTTATCCACTTGAAGACTGGGGTGTTAATGCCCCTTCCTGTCCAGGCTATTTTTCAGTATTCAGCGCTGCAGTACTTTCACATTTACACATTTTATATAATTTTTTAGGGACAGGTAGAGCTTTCTTTTGGTGGTACTTAATCACCTCTGGGGTTTTAGTTTTTACTTTATAAAGAAAAAAAGTACCGAAAATTAAAAAAAAACAAAAATAGCAAAAAACTACCATTCCCAAAATTGGCCATAGGCGACGCTTTAAAAGCTTTTGCCACACAATAATTTAGTGTTAACAGTGATTGATGGCCCTAGAATTATTGCTCACACTCTGACGTTCACGGTGATATGTAACGTGTGGTACAATGGGAGCAATGTCGCTTTTGCATGTAGGCACACCTAAGCCATGTTTGTATGTGTACATGTGGGCAGGGGACTTAAAAAGTTTTTTTTTTACTTTACACTTAACTTTATTGCTATCACATAGGGGGAGAAGAAGCACCCTATGTGATATCAAATATACATGCTCTCTTTATGGAGACATCATCATAATGTCACCTAGGGATCCCCAAAGAAGCTGACGAAGCAGAGCTCTGCTTCACCAGCTTCTCTTTGGCTACAGAAGCCAGAAAAATGACAGCTGAAGGTGGAAGTGATGTAATACACATCACGTCCGCATTCAGAGATTGCTGGGGAGATCAGCGGGAGTGCGTGTGCTGATCTCCCTCCGATCTCAGTTTCGGTTTCCCGCTTGTGCACGGGAGCAGGTAAGGACATTTTAAAATGCTCATCCGCATTCCAGAGTGTCCTGTCCGGCCATTACATTGGAACAGCCGGAAGGGAAAGGGTTAAAGAAAGATGAAAAATGACAGAATTACTGGCTGGATCAACAGATGAAAATAATGGAGAAAAGACTAAAAAACTAATGCAGCTACCACATTAAAGTGACACTAAACTCAGGAGTTAAATCTTAAAAATGTATTCAAGTACCTTAACTTAATAGATACCATAAGTGTACCTTATGTGTGTCAGATATGTAACCCCACAAAAAAAATATTTTTTTTGTTTGGATTTTTATTTCTTTTGGATTCCGAAATTTCATTTGGTTCATTATTCAGACTTAGGATCCATCCGAATTTTCATTTCAAGACGAGGTCACGTGACTGTGCCTGTAATCCAACCCCCATCAGTCAAAAAAAAAATCGGATTGGCCAGAGAACAATCACATGTCCGATTTAGTTTTGTTTTGAAATTCGGACAGATCTGAAATTTATGAGGGTTATTCACAAAGCTGCCGAAGGCCGGCGTGTGAATAACCGACTTGAAGTGAAGTGAGCCGAACTCTGTTCGGCTATTCACTTCAGGCTTGTATGGCTGATTTCAGCCGTACACCGTCTGAAATCAGCCGTACATCGGCTTGCTGCGTCTGGCTTCGGGTCGGCTGAACATGCTCAGCAAGTTTGACCGACCAGAAGTGCAGAAGGAGTTCGACTGGCTGCTCACTGCTGTTCGGCCTATTCTCATAGGGGCCGAACAGCATTCGGCTCGGCTATTCTGCTCGGTACCTCTGTAGAAAATGATTGGGCAGAGCTAGCAGTGACAGCCAGCTCCACCCAACTGTTTTCTATTGGCCGGGACCAGCTGTCATTACAATGAGAGCTTAGCAAAGCCGGCTCCGCTAAGCTCTCATTGTAATGGCAGATCAGCGTCCCCTGGTTACCACGTAACCAGGGGACGCTGTTTTGTCATTACGCTGAGAGCTTAGCAGAGCCGGCTTTGATATCACGGCTGGCTCCGCTAAGCTCTTATTACAGTTCAGCGTCCCCTGGTCACTACGTAACCAGGGGATGCTGAACTGTCATTACACAATGAGAACTCGGCGGAGCCGCCGTGACATCACGGCGGCTCTGTCGAGTTCTCATTGTAATGACAGATCTGTCATTGCAAGTGGCCAGAGCTAGCCGTGAGATGATGGCTGGCTCCGCCAAGCTGCCAGTAGCAGGCTTTCAGGTGGCCGTCCGGCCAGCTTCGGATTTCACCGCGGCTCAGTCGAGCTGAGGCATATGCCTTCGGCTCGACCAACTTCGGGAGCTGTACGGGCTATAGTGAACAAAGGAATACAAGGGCGCAAAAACACAGAAATGGAGCACTAGCGGGTTGGACTGGAGTGTGTATCATAAGGATTGTGCTGCTAAGGAATTGTTGACAGCGAATTAATGTAATGGTACTTACATGTGGATCCAGGTATCAGGATGTGGGCGGCCTGTGCGGAGGATTGGGACTCTCGTGGTGTCTGTTGATGTACTGTTTGGGAGGATTCGTCCACCGGGGAGAGATGCTGTGGAAGGAGGGAGGCGGCTTTGTCCGTGATGCTGCTGAAAGGGTATTGACTCTGGGCAGTGTGATGGAGAGTCAAGTGGAACCCGAAATTAGCGAGCCCAAACTGAGCTACTGTCAACAATTCCTTAGCAGTACAATCCTTATGATACACACTCCAGTCCAACCCGCTAGTGCTCCATTTCTGTGTTTTTGCGCCCTTGTGTCCCTTTGTTCATCTGCATCCACAGGTACTCCTCCTGTCTTCAGGGCAGCATACATGTACGCTAGCTAGCATTCCCCATCCGAGAGCGCTGTTTATGTTTTTAATAGTGAATAGCCCGTACAGCAGCCCTTTGGTTCTACTGAACCGAAGGGCTCCCGTAACCCGAAGTCAGCCGAAGCTACGGCTGGATCCTTCGGCAGCTTTGTGAATAACCCTCTATATGTCTAATTTGTGTAACACTCAGCTGTAGATCCTGAAATCATCCTGACTTTGCTTCTGGAGGGTGGCTACTTTTTTTCCCTATGGCCCAAGTATGTGTTGTAAAGTAGCCACCACTCCAAGCTCAACCTGCGATGGACTGCAATTTCACGTTTAGTTCACTGATTTGTATTATATAACGGGAGTGAGCTTGGAGCACCACTCCAAGCTCACTCCCGTGATAGACTACAATCTCAATACAGATTAGTGAACTAAATGTGAGATTGTAGTCCATCACGGGAGTGAGTTTGGAGTGGTGTTCACTCAATACAATACAAATTCAACAGACACTGGGACCATGGGGAACAAAAGTAGCCACCCTCCAGAAGGAAGGACAGTGTCAGCACCAATTCAGAGATGATTTCAGTATCTACTGCTGAGTGATGCACAAATAAGGTGCATTTTTGTTAATAGTTAAAGTACTTGAATGTATTTTTAAGATTTAACTCCTGAGTTATATTACAGTATATTACAGATTTGCTTTTGGGTTTAAATATGTTTTAAATACAAGGTGATCACTGTTGCACTGCATGCACCCTCTGGCGCTATAACTTATCTCTAGCACTTCTGCCCAACACCCAATCTGTGCTGTTCTCTGTGTCCTATTGGGTAAAGTTTCCTTCACTTCCTGCAACAGGTGTTCCCATTGTATGATTAAGCCTCCCCTCTTGTTCCTTAGTACTTTAGAACAAATCCAAAATATCAAAGTTTTCTTTAGACAATGTGATATTTTGGATTTCAAATATAGATTGTGGTCCAAAAAAAACCAAAACTGTCAGAGGTTCTACCCATTCCTTACACTATCCAAAGTTGAGCTTGCCAAGGGTAAACATAATGCCTTTTGCACTTTTTACAGGTCCTAGTCAACACCTCCTTCATTGGCAGCTTTTTCAGAAACTGCTCTCTTTCTTCCATTCATTAAAGAGCATAGTGGAAATCTTGAAGATCTCACTGTTGGAGTACAGTGCCACCTGCAGATAGAAGGATGCTAAATTAAAAAGAATGGGTCAGCCCTTGCTGGTGGCCAAACCCCCAGCTGCTAGAGGCAGGTCAGTTTTTTGCCTAGCCTTCAGGAGTTAAGGACCTAAGCTCCCTGCTGGGAATCTTAATTCTCAAAATGTTCTCTGCAGGGTTTCTTTTTTCTTTGTTTCCCTAGCTCTTCAATCAACAGTTGACTGGGTGATAGTCTGGATAGCATGTGAAGCTCCCCTAACCCCCTTGTGCTCTATGGGTTGGTGGAGCGGTCCCTGGGTAATCTCTTTGCTACTGTTGCTATGTGGGCTTCTTTATTATAGTTACCTCTTGCTGCTCCCCCGTGCTGGTCCCTATGTTAGTGCTTAAGCGTGGAGTCTGCCCTTTCTGGATGAGTCTTTCTCCTCCACTCTATTACAAGAGAAGGAATTGGTGTTTGCCCATTACTGCGTTGGGGTGTCAATCAAAATAAATGGCAGCACAGTGCATGCTATGTGCGTTACCACACATTGTGTTAACACGTGTTACCACATCGCGGAAGTGTAAATGGACTCTTAAGGTGCCCATACACTCTTCGTAGTTTCAAACGATAATCGATCAGTTGATGGGAACCCAACGATTTTAATTACTGTACTTCTGGCCGAATGTCCTCGATCAGTCAGGCTGGAAAACTTTTTTTTAATCGAAAATCGATTGATTAGTTGCGTTTTCGTATGAAAAAAATTGCAACAAGAACACTGCATATGCGCAAACGAAAATCCGTTCTGTCGATCGACAAAATTCGGTGAATTAGTATTGCTAACGAACAACTTTTGAAATCGACATTGGACTTTGCACGATGGGGTGTTCGAGTGGAAATCGAAATAGGGTTCGATGACAGCACAAAATGTATTGAACAATAATCTACAAGTGAATGGTCAGCTTTAAGCTTTAGTATCCAAACTTTAAATGAACAGGAAGGCTCAAATACTTTCATGTGGCTCTAATATTTTATCTAACCACTAAACATAAAGCTGCTTTTATTAACAGAACATAAAGGTAAATAAGGCAAATATTCCCATCTTTATATGGATCAGTAATTAGACGTGGCACCTCACCTTACGTTGTAGGATGTGTTGGTCTTGGAATACCTGAACATCTGCTTTTCTGAAAGTCCCAATTTGCATTGCCGCTCTCTCTGTCTCTCTGGTGATTATAACTTTAACTTTCTGTATGTGAGAAGCAACAACTTACCTACAGAGGGTGGATATGTAGTGGGACTACCTGCTCTGCATTACAAATTGACATGCAAAGAGATTCCAATATTATTTGTTTGCCAGCAAAAGGAATTGGTACACTATTGCAAGTCTAGGATAAATTGGATGTTTACAAAGTCCAATGAAAGTGCCAAACCAATGAGCTGAGGATTAAATTGGAGACCTGAGCGGGTAGGCTGTGTTCCCTGCATGCTTTTTTAAAGCTTTATTTTCTGTTTTCCCTGGAGTCCACTTTTGATTAATATTATTTACCTAAAAGCAACATTCATGATTTCACATTTTCACCTCCTTGTTGTCCCATATTTTGTTTTTTTTCTACAGGTATATAAATGTTACCTCAAATTAGGTCAGACCTGACCTATAGACTTGGACTGAAAGAAAAAAGCAGGAAAGTGTAGTCATTGTCAGGGGCGTATTCACCGCAAGGCAAACAAGGCATTTGCCTTGGGCGGCACTTTCCTGGGGTGCGGCAAGCCAGGCCACACAGAATCAGGCAACCTCGGATGCCTAATCAGGCCAATTTAACTGAGAGAGCTTCTGGGTGGAGGAGGCAGACCAAAGGCGGGGCAGAGGAGGGACCGAGGCGAGAAGGGGCAGAGTGAGATGCGGCCCGGCCGGCGCAGGTGCTGCGGGACAGCGGGATGCCCTAGAGGCAGGCTGGGGGGCTTCAGCTAAAAGGAGCAGCACATGTGTGCAGAGGAAGGGAACCTGCACAGCCCACCATAGATCCTGCACAGCCCACCTGAAAGTCTCCTTGGCGGGCTCTGTGGGGTCTATGGTGGGCTATGCGGGGTCTGTGGTGGGCTCTACAGGGTCTCGGATGAACTGCACGGGTTCTATAGTGGGTCTCAGGTGAGCTCTGCAGGGTATCAGCTGGGCTGTGCAGGATCTATAGTGGGCTGTGCAGGATCTATGGTGGGCTGTGCAGGATCTATGGTGGGCTGTGCAGGGTCTGTGGTCGACTCTGCATGGTCTCAGGTAGGCTCTGCAGGGTCTCAGGTAGGCTCTGCAGGGTCTCAGGTAGGCTCTGCAGGGTCTGTGGTGGGCTCTGCAGGGTCTGTGGTGGGGTCTGCAGAATAAGGGGTGGGATCTGCGGAGACTCAGGTGGGCCCTTTTGGGGTCTCGCAGGGGTTCTGTGGGTCTATGATGGGCTTCCCTGAAACCCCGGCTTCCCTGCTATGCTACTAACGCCACCTGTCAGAGGCTGGATACAGCAAAATGTCTTGGAACAGAAAGGGGTGGAACAAATTTAGATTGGAGGGGTGCCCGAGTGTAGTCTTGCCTATGGCAACACAAAACCTAAATACACAACTGGTCATTGTACAGTATTACTAATCAGGAAAGCAGAAACTACACATGTAATGAGCAAATGTGGGTGCTGAGATTTTTACACCTTGCACAAATACGTTTTTTAAACGATATCAAGATAAATGTTAAAGCTGGAATCTGTAGAAAAAAAATCACCTTTCAGTGTCTCCCCCAAGCACTGCCAGTGGTCCTGCATTGTACATGGAGACATTAAGGGGCTCCCCAAATACATACATTGAAGGTACACATGGCACATAGACTAGGAACTGCTGGTAATATACTGTATGTGCATTGAGTACTGGAGAGTTAACAAAAACCTCTTTACTAGAACCTGAAATGTCTTCCTCCATTGATGACTTGGCTGGAGGATCATCATACACCAAAATGTCTGTCAGAATTGGTGTGTAAAACAGTACATTGCAGGATCCCTAATTTGTTTTCTCTTTCATCCACCAGTCTGGCTCTAAAACTGAACTAGAGATCTTTTCTCAGTCTAGCGCAGCATGGAAAACATCAGCCCTCCCATCATGTTTGATTTCAGAATGGGTGGCAGTGGAAGTATGGTGACTCCTGGAAAAAAGCCAGCAGGTGAGACTTCAAACTCCAACAAGAAATGCAAGCGGTATTTCAATGAGCACTGGAAGGAAGAGTTCACCTGGCTGGAGTTTGACTATGAACGCAAGCTGATGTTTTGTGTTGAGTGCCGTCAGGCCCTTGTGAAGAACAAACATGGCAAGGCCGAGAATGCCTTTACTGTAGGTACAGACAATTTTCAACGACATGCACTTTTACGTCATGTGACCTCTGGCGCCCACAAGCAAGCACTTGCTGTAAATAGGGAGCAATTGGCAATGGAATTACAGTTTCACCAAGAGCTGAAGTCTGTTATCAAAGCTGAGATGGATCCATCCAAGATAGCTATCCTGACCACTGTCTACTGGATGGCTAAAGAGAGCATCTCCAGCAAGAAACTGTCCTCTTTGCTAGAGCTGCAGAAATTCAATCTATGTGAAGCATTGTTGTCTTCTGAGCAAAATGAGTATTACCACTCAAGCAGTGTGAGAGAAATGCAGGTGTGTACAACTCACACAAACAATAATGATAGCCATAGAACAATAACATTGATATGTCAATTGGATGTGTGTAATCCTGAAGGGGTTCATCAGTATGAATGCTTCTAATACCTTCTGGACTCTGTCACTTGGACCAGCAGTCACAATTTCAGACTTTCTCTGCAGTCATCTGCAAGTAAAATCTGGAACTGTGAAATGACCATTTAGATATATTGGCACTTAAGACTGTACTTTAGCTGTAAAGTACAGTATATCTAAACCAAAACAGTTCTTAGGTTTGAAAAGAGAAGGGAAAAGTTGGGAATTTTTTTTGCTGCGTCCCTTTGGAGAGATTTCTCTTCACCTCCTGTCTTGAAGGCACAATCGGAAGTTAAAGAAAATATTTCCAAAGCCGGGGGAAAGATCATCCTAGACCAGTGATGGCGAACGTTTTTGAACCCGAGCGCCCAAACTACAACGCAAAATCAATTTATTTATCTCAAAGTGCCAACTCTGAAAATAAGTTTGGTATTGCGTTGCAGGTTGGGCACTGGGGTTTAAAAAATAACACACATAACACACTCATTAAAAAACACACACATAATGAATCACATCACATCCATACTAATCGCTCCTGCCTGTGAGCGGCGGCACCGTGAGGGAGCGATCAGTACGGTCTGCAACAGCAAGAGATGCAGATCATTCTGATCCACCACTGGACTACCACGACATGGTTTTCATTTAATATATTGCCGGTTTGGCAATATATTAAATGGGGTCTGGGCACCTGCCATCTTTAAACTTAATGTGAGATGGAGACAGGGGGGACACCAGAGGCCCGCACAGAACACCCTAGGTGAGAACCTGGAGTGTGTGGGCCCTGGCAACTGGCACCTAGGCTCACTTGCCACCAAAGGGGCCTCTGCGTGCCCTCTGTGGCATGTGTGCCATAGGTTCGCCATCACTGTCCTAGACACTTGTTGCTGGAGCTAGGGTTTTTCAATTGAAAGATTTCTGTTAACCCCCTTGTTCTGGAAACAACTGTTACATTTTGGATTTCTCCTCACTATCTGTCTTGGTGACATAGAGAGGGTGAATTTTGCCAATAGCGGTTCTTCCCTGCTCTGTTCAGAACTAACATTTTGGCTTTAGAAATGCTTTAATGTTGATTACTGGTGGGCTTTAGTGGGCTTTCTGTGTTACAAAACATATTGGTCAGAGGCAACTGTGGCATTTGTGTTTATGCTGGCTAATTCCTCAAAAGGAAACCTGTATTGAGGACTATGGATCCTGCCATAGTGGGTTTCCAATTCCAAAAATACTAACAGGGTTATTCACAAAAGGGTGACACATTTAGAGAAGACAGGAGTGAACAGTCTAGGACAACATAGCTGAACTGGAAAGTGAGCTGAATTGGAGACGTTTTCCAAATCAGCTATTTTGTCCTAGATTGTTCACTTCTCCTGCCTTCTCCAAACTCTTCACCCTTTTGTGAATAACCCTGTAAATCTCCATACAGGTGTCTGCAAATCCTTCTTTTTAAAACAAATGTTGATTTGATATACATATGTGCCTTTACTATTTAAAGCAGATGTAAAGCTAAAATGATCTTTCTGGTTTTAGGCAGAGTAGAAAATGGTTGACCCCTCTCTTTTTTTTTTCTTTTCTGTGTCCCATTATTTAAAAGTAGGGGGAGATATCTTCAAATTGAGGGAATATCCCCTCATTAACCATTACCTCCTCCTCCTGTGACAACTCAAATCGTTTGGATTTGCCATCACTTTCTGTACTGGAAACAATGGTCCCCAGGACCAATAGTGATGGTGAATCTCCCCAGTTGGGGGCACTGACAGCAATGAAAACCTTATTAATATTGGATCTTTTTAAAAAAAAAAAAAAACCTTAAAAAGGTATCACACCAATATATACAAAAGAAAATGAAAATCTTTATTTCTTAAAAAAAATTTTTCTCAATTTAGTAGCCCAAATGACCATGTTAGATAAAAACATTTAAAAATTTAAAAGAAAGGAGCCACCCATTTATAGAGCCCTGTGTGTTGCTTATAATATTCCACCTAAGTTTGGATGTAATATTTTATATCAAGATTATCTCTAATATTCTCACAAGAATGTCCTCAAAGTGATTAAAGTAGCTATACACAGTTCAAGTTTCTCCTTTTTGGAATCTCAAAGAACTCAGATAATTAAAGGACAGGCCAAAGAATAAATGTACAATGTCTGTGCTTTGTAGATGTGCCACAAAACTGGACATATCCAGAACAAAAGCATTACCACTCAAAAAATCCGAGTTCTTTCGAGATCCCAAAAAGGAGAATCTAGAACTGTGGATAGTTTGTTTAATCATGTTGGGGACTTCCTTGTCAGAGAGATATTCTAGCAGTGACGTGCGGTACCTTTGGTTCCGGGTGAGGCATTCCCTAGCCTCGCCCCAACATGCCTGCCAAAGCCATGCCTATATCATGTTGTAGCCCCACCCATAGCCCGCCCCAACCTGGCCCCCAAGCTATTGTGAAGGAGGGAGGGAGGAGACAGGGAGGAGCCCTTAAGGTTTGTAAAAAAAATAAGTATGTGTAAACAGTATGGGGTTGATTTATAAAACTCCTGCCCAGCCATACACTTGGTGAATGCTGTTTGGACGGCATTCCCCCCACTAGATAGAGTCGGGGAACATAGGAAATGCTCCATCTAGTGGTGGTAATGCTGTAAAAATGGCATGTGCTTAGCATATGGCTGGTCGGAGGTTTTATAAATCAGGCCTGGCTACCTGTGAATAACCTAGATATCTGTGAATAACTTGAAAATCTGACATGTATGTGATCTGTGACTGTCTTCTGCCTGTCATTTCCCAAGCAGTAGCTATTTACTCTCTTCAGTGCAGTCTTGAGATTTACATGACAAGCTCTGGAGGGAAATGGAATGGAAACCTGCTCTGAGAGAAATACCAGGCTACCATTGCTCACCTTGATTTAAAAATGCTAGCTGCTTGCAAATCAAGAAATTCAGAATAAAGTCAGAACTCAGTGGGGCTGACTGAGAATAAACTCTCAATTCACCCATCTACACTAATAGTGCGGCGGATCCCCTCGGCCGGTCTATTGTATTCTGACAGCGTAAGGTGTACTTCTGTCAGAATGCCCGAACAGTGGCTGCAGCTGCTTGGCTCCAATCACTGTTCGGTCAAAATTTTTCAGACCAGCTTCTTCAAAAATCATTTGAAAAACAAGTTTTGTCAAACGGGGGGAGTCCCGATGGGGCCACACTTTAGTCGAATGTACTGCTGACTTGGCCAGTATTTGGCCAGTGTATGGCAAGCTTTAGTCTCTGTTCATTCTTGATTTCACAGCCTGGACCCTAATTCATCTGTTGGGCAGAGATCACTCCGCCTGATGGAGGAACTAGTGCACTTGGCTGCCAGCGTCTTCGTGCTGGGTGCCGGAGAGCGCAGAGAGCATCCCAGGTGGCACCGAGCACTCCGCTGCTACTCTGCACGGTACCCCCTCTGCCCCTTTCCTTGTCTCGACTCTGCTTTCTTCTTTTTATGCCACCGCCTCCTCCCAAGCGAAGCGTAGCACACATGACTCACACACGCTGAGCTTTGTTTCTGTTTACATCTCCGGAATTAATGACAATCAGGAGATGTAAATGTTCTGGCAATGACCCAGCAACCGGATTCAGCATTGCCGAGTCAATTCTGGTAAGTTTCCAGCTTTGGTCATCATATTTCCAAACAACTGGTTCCAACTCTCTCAGTTCCACTTCCCTGAACTACAATCCCAATTCCAGAAAAGTTGGGACACTGTGTAAAATCTACATAAAACCAGAATGCAATGATTTGCAAATCTCATAAACCCAGATTTTATTCACAAATAGAAAACATATTGAATGTTTAAACTGAGAAAATTTACAATTTGAAGGAAAAAAAAAGGTAATTTTGAAATTGATGGCAGCAACACTTCTCAAAAAAGTAGGAACAGGACCATGTTTACCACAGTGTAGCATACCCTCTTCTTTTAACGACACTCTGTAAATGTCTGGGAACTGAGGAGACCAGTTGCTGGAATTTTGGGAGAGGATTGTTGGTCCATTCTTGCCTGATATAGGATGCTAACTGCTCAACAGTCCTGGGTCTTCTTTGTCGTATTTTTCGTTTCAAGATGTGCCAAATATTTTCAATTGGTGAAAGGTCTGGACTGCAGGCAGGCCAGTTAAGCACCCAAAGCCATGCGGTTGTCATAGATGCAGTATGCAGTTTAGCCAGTTTGCCCTGCTGAAATATGCAAGGCCTTCCCTGAAAAAGACGTTGTCTGGATGGGAGCATATGCTGCTCTAACACCTGGATATATGTTTCAGCATTGATGGTGCCTTTCCAGATGTACAAGCTGCCCATTCCATACGCACTAATGCACCTCCATACCATCAGAGATGCAGGCTTTTGAAGTGAACGCTTTTAACAAGCCGGAAGATCACTCTCCTTATTAGTCCAGATAATGAGGCGGCCATGCTTGCCAAAAAGAAAGTCAAATTTCCATTCGTCTGACCACACAACAGTTTTCCACTTGGCATTAGTGGAAATATGCTTTTAGAGACTTTTTGGTTGATAAATACATTTTGCTGTGTGAAAATCACACGCACCTGGTGCGTGCGTGTGTTTAGGTTAGTAAATCCCCCCCATTGACTCTCGAAGATGCTCTTTTTATACCCAATCATGTTACTGACCTGTCGCCAATTAACCTAATTAATTACAAAATGTTTTTCCAGCTCTTCCTTGTTAGTACCACTTACTTTGCCAGCTTTTTTCTCAGTTTAAACGTTTGATATGTTTTCTATTGTGAATAAAATATGGGTTTATGAGATTTGCAAATCATTGCATTCTGTTTATATGTAGATTTTACAAAGCGTCCCAACTTTTTGGGAATTTTAGTTCTATCTGTCCAGTACAAGATCAAAATGGATAGAGCAGGCTCTAGTTAATCTAGTAGCTTGGGAAAGGAGGAGGGGGAGGGAGGTGTGCAGAGTAGGTGAATGGATCGCCTTGCTGTGCCTATGTGTTTGCGGACACACACAGCTTACTAGCACTCACAAGGGTGACTCCATAAGACCCTGTAAGGGAAAAAAAACACCCTAAAACAGGAAATCAGGGCCTGTGCTCAGGGGACAAGCTGACTCTGCAGGAAACTATATCTTGTAAACATCCAGGAGTAACATCCATTGTAAGTGATTTAATCAGCATTTGAAATAGCTTAAAAACCTTTTACTTTAATATCGCTTTAAGAATACACTGTCACACTCTTGAGTTCACTAACTGTTGCCCAGCAGTGTAGACACCTTAAGGCACCTGCACTTTTTATTCAGCCAAACAACAAATATTCTGCACAAAGGCTTTGTAATATATAAAGTGTACTCAGATAAAAACAGTTCTGAAATAAAGCAGATAGTCTTTCCGACCAGAGACAACTGAAAAGAGAAATACTGCAAACATCAAAATCTCACCTTGAACATATGTCTGATCTAAGGAAAGGCAGAAATGTGATTACACTTTAGGTCCTCCAAGGTAATGTAAATTATTACGAAAAGCATGGATTTTATACACTCCAGACTGGGATGGGGCTGACAGCTGCCTTTTCCATTGTTAGTATGCAAAGATCTGTCCTCCCATCTGTAGGACGATGTGAAGTTTTATAATCGTTGTAAATACTCCTGAGTAGGCAAACATTAAAATGTAATTACTTTGTTCTCATAGATTGCACAGTATGAGTATAGTATCCATTTTTCTTTCATTTGTTAGCAAATTTGGGGTATACCCATGTTCCCGATACTAAGATGCATCTGTTAAAACTATTTTACGTACATCTAAGCTGAACTCTAAGTAGATATAAATAAAACTCCAATGAATAGTACAATGTACTTATACATTCATTTAAAAAAATGAAATGCAGTTTTAGTGCAGCTAGCCTAATACACCTGAATTTGACTTGGTTTCAGTCTCAGAAATCCTTTTGTAAAACAGAACTCAGCCTGGGGGATGGTAGCAGGTAGCACTTGGAGCCAATCAAGCTCTGCTACATATGCAGACAATATGCTGACAGGAGGAGATGTGCTTATCAATTTGCTGCTTCTCCTTCACTATCCAGTCACTGTCTGGCGGGCAGGAAGGAGACCTAGCTTTGTTGCTTAAAGTGACATTAAAGTAGAATTTTGCCCACCCCCCAATGCTGCTTTAAGGACTTACCTTATGTGATGCCTCTTGATCCGAACAGCTTCTTCCTTCCACTCTTTTTCCACCGTCCCTAAAGCACTATTGCCGGTCTCTGAACCAGCGCAGACTCCTCGGGTCCCACAGTGTCTGTCTGACGTGCACGCTCCCGGCTGCGTCCATTCAGCTTCTGTGCCTCTCTCCTCCTCTCCCCTCCGATGCTCTGGACTGTGCATGCGCCTGCCCACACTTCCTCTTTCACAGTGCTCGGGAGCTGGGACTTCTGCAGCAGGAGCGACCGGCGCTGTCACAGGTAAGTTTGTTATTATTTACCAACTTTTTTTTTTTAATGGTGGGGCATACATCTACTCCTTACTAGCAGTAGATATATGCCAAAAAAAAGACTTTAATTCTACTCTAAGGATTATGTAAACCTTAAAGCGGACCTTTACACTCAAAAATCAGATTCTACCAATGCGTCCCTCTATGTATGATGATTAATAACAACATAGACATGTCGGGTATAAATGCTTTGATTTTGAAATACTTTCACAGAGCATTCACTTCCTTCTTTGAAAGGGCAAAATGACTTCAGTTTGGCAAAGCAATGCAGACTGGGATTGCCTTGTCATCAGCAGATCATTGCTGGGAAATCTCTTCTATAATCTCCTGAGATCTCAGGGAAAGGCATTTTTCTCCCCTCAGATGATGTGCATGGTCACATGTCCTAGTCACATGTCTAGTCACACCTGCCAGAAATCTAGGAAGTAATAGAAGTAGTAAACTAGTAATCTGGCCACTGTCAGAAGACTGGGGAAGAAAAGACAAATAAGGTATGCAAAGAATACAAAGCCTGAAATTATCTAGAAGTATGTGTTTGTAGATCATCATTACTAAACATTTCTAAAGGTGTGTTTGTTGTTATTTTAAAGATATGGGCAAAGGTCCACTTTAATGTACACAGTTTGGGATTAGCTTCCTTTGTACCAAACAGTGTACTTAGTCAGTCCTTTTTATTTATTAAAAAACTTTAAAACATTTACACACCTAGTAATTCTGCACGTTTACGCACCTAGTGATCCTGCAAGTTTACACACCTAGTGATCCTGCAGGTTTACACACCTAGTGATCCTGCACGTTTACACACTTAGTGATCCTGCACGTTTACACACCTAGTGATCCTGCAAGTTTACACACCTAGTGATCCTGCAAGTTTACACACCTAGTGATCCTGCAAGTTTACACACTTAGTGATCCTGCACATTTACACACCTAGTAATTCTGCACATTTACGCACCTAGTGATCCTGCAAGTTTACACACCTAGTGATCCTGCACGTTTATACACCCTAGTGATTCTGCACGTTTATACACCTAGTGATCCTGCAAGTTTACACACCTAGTGATCCTGCACGTTTACACACCTAGTGATCCTGCACGTTTACACACCTAGTGATCCTGCACGTTTACACACCCTGTTACATAGTTACATAGTATTTGAGGTTGAATAAAGACATTAGTCCATCAAGTCCAACCTATTAGGATCTCATTCTAGGAGTACCCGTACCCCTGTATATTACGGTCCCTTAAGAAATCGTCCAAAAGTTTCTTGAACAATTCCACATTATTTGCTGAAATCACCGCCTGTGGCAGTGAGTTCCAGACCCTAACTGATCTATCTATGAAGAACCCCCTTCGCCCCTTGTGCTGGAATTTTTTTTC
>NW_017306975.1:713174-745997 GCF_000935625.1 Nanorana parkeri | reverse complement strand
ACACCTAGTGATCCTGCAAGTTTACACACCTAGTGATCCTGCAAGTTTACACAACTAGTGATCCTGCAGGTTTACACACCTAGTGATCCTGCAAGTTTACACACCTAGTGATCATGCATGTTTACACACCTAGTGATCATGCATGTTTACACACCTAGTACCATGCCTATACTCCCATTGTCAGGAGGCCGCTTACACATTACACAACAAAGATGCGTTCCTTTGTACTTTCTTTTCAGCTCTCAAAAAGTCACAGGGATACTTCATTTCTGGCAAGATCAACCAGTATTTTCAGCACTTGCTAAAAATGTTGTTAGCCTCAAAAATTAAAACTAATGCGACCACCACATCTAAAGACTGGTAAACTGCAATATATTCTATTGTGGTTTTGGTGTTTAGATACACTTTGATCTTCCTGCCAACCCTTGTTTGATAAGATATTTCTGTTGGAACTTCTTGCACAGCCTCACAGAGAAACACAAGCACACAGTCTGATATGCATGCTGCTCATGGCTTGGCTAAAAACAGTAAGGAAGCCACAGCTTTATCTACCTTTTTCAATACAACAGAGCATATAACAGAACTTATAAACACTGTCATCTAGTGACCGAAAATGTATACTGCAGGAGTTATTGCTATAAATACAATAATGTGTATTATAACAATTTCTTCGTGTTATGGGGCTGATTTTACACAACACTGTGGGGTTGATTTTACTTTAGTGAAAAGAAAAAGAGGCTGTTCAGCAAAGTGAATGTTAGTAAATACGGTGAAGCTGTGTTGAATACCCAATCAAGCCCTAGAAGAAGGAAACAGTTTTTTAATATCCCACACACAAGATTGGATGTTCAAACTGAAGACAGGTTTACCTTATTTGCCAGCATTAACTTTACAAAGTAAGCATTCATTTTGTTAGGTCAACAACTTGTGCTGCGTTAGTTTGTCAACCCAACTGCACTAAGAATATTGGGTGGTAACAAATCTCTCCTGTCCTTGCTCTCCTCTGTCCTTGCTCAAATCAAGATCCACCAAAATGCAGTTTTTTCCCCTATTTAGTCAAACTACAGATGTGGTGTACAAGCGGTAAAAGACCTTTTGTTTGGAGAATATGTAGTCTATTGTGAATATTTCCTAATATGTCTGAAACATTCAGCATATAGCAATGAAAGTAAAGATGAAGTCCAGACACATGGCTAAATACATAATTGAAATGCACATATATGAATGGTTTTACCTTCCCAATGATTTGTAATTCGGTCCAGCCCCTTGTGGGTGACAGCTCTCGCACATTGCATAGCCAGAAAGATGACTCCACTAGTTCTGTGTTTTCTGTGTCATCTGCCTACGCATTAGACATTTAATTGACGCTACAATGCAGATTCATTGTCTTATGAATAGGCTGGAGGTGGAGAATTGGCATGAATGGTTTGTCAAACCGAACCAAAAATAATGGTTGTCATCTGCAGGCCATGCAATTGACAGAGCTGTGTGAATCAGAAGACTAAATAAATAGAATGACAAATCTATTGGCAGTTGGAACAGTTTGACATGTGAATTTTGATTTTGTAATTAGCTGTTTGCATGCACTTGCACTTTAAGAAGCTCCTTATCTCTTAGCTCTGAACTCCTGAATGGCTCAATTATCTTTTATAATATTTAAAAAAAAGCACATATTTTGCATTAATTGGGATGTAATAGGCCAGTTTAATACTCAATACCTCAGAAGACTGTTCCTGGGGTAATAAGATAATAGTTGATACAGGTGTAGTATTACATTAAGCTTAAAGTGTATCTTAATCTAAAATACATATGTTATAAAACAAGCACACAGATCTTCAAATTGCTGTTATTTCTCTATGTGGCCACTATTTCTACTATAGCATACCTGGTGACCCTGAAATCCAGCTTGCATGTCATTCCTTTTGATGGGATGGCAATCCTGACATTCTAGAATTGAAGTAGCAGCCAGTTCAGTCACCTTTTACGTCTTTGATCTGCAGCAGAACCACACAAGGGTTCATGCTGATGTAACCTGCATTGCTAAAGCAAACTGATCTAATTTAAACGACTGCTCTTTGCACACCTTCCCCTGTGCTCCAGGACAGTGTTGCTGTATGGATTAATCAGCTCTGTCATTTTCTCCCCCTGTACATGCCTCCACTGCTGGCCAATGTGCCCTGTGATCATAGGGGCTGTTGTGTTTTGTTTTTTTGCTGTCTGCAGGACACAGGAAACAAACAAACATTGAAGATTATAGTACTAGTTGTACTACAACAAAATATACGGCTATTACAAGTGACAAATGTAAAAATGGCTTGAATTGTTTGTTCGCCAATACCAGAAGTCTGCACAGCAAAATGGGAGAATTGGAAGCTTTGGTGCATGAGGAGAACTATGATATAATTGGTATTGATGAATCTTGGCTTGGTTCTTCACATGATTGGGCTGTTAATATTCCTGGCTATGCTCTCTTTTGGAGAGACCGGTTAACACGAAAAGGTGGCAGGGTTTGTCTATGTGAGTAGTGATCTAAAAGAGAGTGTGAAAGAGGACTTTAGTAATGGTGAGTGTAAGGGTGCTGAGGTGTTATGGGTGGAGTTGTATACTGGTATGCATAACGCAAAAGTAATTGTTGGAGTTTGCTACAGGCCCCCCAGCGTTAATGAAAAGATAGAGTTTCAGCTCATTAAACAGATAGAAAGGGCTGCAAGGGCGGGGACAGTTGTATTTTAACTATCCTGACATTGACTGGCATAATAGCACTGCTGGAACAGTAAAGGGGCGGACATTTATAAACTTATTACATGACAATTTTATGGTACAGTTTGTAGAAACCCAGAATAGAAATGATGCTCTGCTGAATCTGGTAATCTAATATTCATATAAAAGAACATCAGGGAAGCAGGGACCATAATATGATTTCATTCAACTTAAGTTGTAAACAACATTCACATACTGGAAAAATAAAAACACTTAACTTAAGCAAAATACTTTCTTGTATTATAAGGGGTATAGACTTCAGAGATAGAGACATAATCCTGCCCCTGTACAAAGCATTAGTAAGACCTCTTCTGGAATATGCAGTTCAGTTTTGGGGACCAGTTCACAAAAAGGATGTTGTGGAACTGTAGAAAGTGCAGCGAAGGGCAACTAAACTCATAAGAGGCATGGAGGAGCTCAGCTATGATGAAAGATTAGCTGCACTGAACTTGTTCTCTCTGGAGAAGAGGTGATTAAGGAGGGACATGTTTACCATGTATAAATACATAAATGGTCCATATAGTGAGCTTGGTGCCAAATTATTCACTTTAAGGTCACAGTAAAGGACAAGGGGGCACTCTTTGCGTCTGGAGGAAAAGAGGTTTAATCTTTGCATATGGAAAGTATTCTTCACAGTTAGCACTGTGAAAATGTGGACAGACTCCTCCAGGAGCTAGTTCTGGCTAGCTCAGTTAACTGTTTAAAAAAAATATTAAGCATCAGAGATTGTTGATCCAGGGAATATCTGATTGCCTTATGGGATCAGAAAGGAATTGCTTTTCCCTTGTTGGAGCAAATTGAACAATGGTTTATAGGGGGTTATTTTTGCCTTCCTCTGGATCAACAGTGGCTAACTGTGGGCATAGCGTTCTGTTTAGGCTTTTCTATTTTTTATATCTCTATAGGTTGAACTTAATGGACATGTGTCTTTTTTCAACCTGACTATGTAACAGGAAAGTGATGTATGGGTGGCTCAGCAGCCTAATAGCCTTCACCAGAATTTCCTGGTAACATAAGTGCATAATTCAAGGCAGGCATAAGGGTTTTAGTCTACGTTTTGGATGTAAATAGGGATTTTGGAGAGACAGATACATGGCAGTTGGACCCTAATTATAAGGTACACAGCTATATGCTCAATGTGATTATAAGGGTATAGATGTACATTTTTTTGTCTCAAGTAAAATCTGTTCTACATTGTCCCAGAATCACACAGATTCAGACGTTTGTTCATCTGACATTTACCAGGGTAGGTTTGAGTCTGATTGGTGGCTTTGTGGTAGGATTGAATTGTTAATAGCTGCTTAAGCTGGCCATATACTCCTCGAATTTCAGCCAAAAGTTGTCGGCCAAACATTGAAGTCACTGTCAGTGTATACTGACAGCGGCGGGTGCCATAGTCGGCAGGGAGATTCCCCATGTACTGTAGGTTGTTTAGTTTTTTTTTATCGTTCAGCATGTGGTGCTGAATAAGGAAAAAAAAACTCTCTATGTATGATCAGCTTAAATCAATTAACCAGTAAAATTATACCATATAATAGTTCATAGTTGCTCTTGATTTTAACACTGTGCCAACAGTCTGCTTTTAGAAATGTGCTTTTCACTTTGCTTGCTTGGGGTAGCTAAAGAAACACAGCCCAATACTTTTTATTGTCGAAGTAGAGGTAGAGTTGAAGCACTGGACTTTGATCTTTAACCCATCAAATGTCTTTGGCTGAGCCTAATAGCTTAACTTTGGCAGTTCTTCATAAAGCCATGTCAAACAGGCTACCCAAATTGAGACATTCCTGCGTAAGTGAGCTAAAAAGAGCGCCAAACAATTATCTCTAGAGTCCAAGAATCCTTTAATAATACTATACTATAAGTGCTACAGGAAAACAAAACGCATCTCACGTGTTTTGGGGGCAAAAATTCCCCTTTAATAGGGCTACAAATGATACATGAATTAAGCATAATGAATACAGAGAACATAAAACAAAAGGAAGAGAACAATAATAATCGTTTGTAAAGAAATTAGTAAAAATCTAGCAAAGTGCCCACTGGATAGTGTAAAGATCAATTTTTGCAAATCAAACCTAATATTCAGTTATGGACAAATAGGGGTACAATGGGTCAGTATTGCACCTAGGGTGGAAAAAAGTGGGCTGTGACCTCTTGGTTAATACAAAACATACTGAAACTAAATACTGTAACACAATATTGAATTGAAAAAAAACACTGCCAAAATCAAGCTTCAAGAGGGGTGGGGGGGGGCTAACAGTCAACAGTAATATAGCAGTCGAAACGATTAACCATCAAAGCAGTTCAAATTTTGTAACAAGGAGAAAACAATGAAAAATTGGGCTGTACAGAGCGTTGAGCTATATAGAATCTATCCCAGTGTTTAAATATTAAAAATAGCTAAAAAAAAATCTGGTGTTGCCTTAAAAATACCTGCATTATAATCTTGATATGCAGAATAAAAAAAATAATAAACAGGCATGGAATACTTATTGCAGGTATGAAGCGTCATAAAGAGGTAAACTGACAATACAAGGTATTTTAAGAACTGTATAACCAATCTAATTAAATCTCAGTATTACAAAATATATAAAACATGGATTCTAAAATATTCGAATTCTGCGGTATATTCCAAATCCAGCCAAGAAGTCATAATATGAATAGATGAAAAATAAAGCACACATACCTTAGACAATGTAGCAAAAGCATAAATGGACTCAATGCATCAGCTCCTGGATAAAAAAACCTGTATAACAAAAAAAGGACATATAAACATGTAAACATTCAGCTAATTTTATCTTTCCTATATTTATTATTCTCAATGTATCTTTTGTAGCCTTACTGAAGGGTAACGTTTGGCTGCCATTTGTTTTCCTTTAGTACTTGTGGTATTAATAAAGGATTTTGAACTCTTAAAATAAACATTTGGTGCTCTTATTGACTCACTTACCCATACTTTACTTGTACAAATGCTGAACTGCTGGTTAAGACTTTTTCACACCAGGAATTTTCACTCCTGGCTGAGAAATAGGATTGTCTGCAGGGACTGTACGTATAGAGCCCATCAGTGTCCTGTTGTCCATTGCTTAAGCCTTAATGAAGGGGGATTCCTGACCCCTGAAATGCATTGACTGTGCATATCTTCTTGTCGCTCTTTTCTAAAGCCAATAAAAGTTTATTTTGGTTTATTTTTAAATCTTGAGACAATTACTGCTCTTTTTTAGTCTTCATTCATGTGGATTTCTCATTCTGGGTGTCCGCTCCCTTTGGAGGGACCCCCGTTTTGTGAAGAGCTGCCAGACCTTAGCCACCAGGCCCAAATATTGCTCATATTTAACTAGAGAAAGTTTCTCATTCCAACTCACCCTTGGATTGATGCTCTTTAAAGACTGGGGAGGAAAAGGATGAGTCTTGTGACATGGCTCTCCTACTGTCCCAGTGTTTTCCCCAGACTCCAGACTGTGCTATGCATTTTATGAATAAAATGTAAAATACAGAGGCAGTGTAGAGTATTCAGTGTGCTGTCCTACTGAGAGAAATATCAACTTTCCATTATAATCACTTATCACAATATTAGAACATCATATATTGTGTAACCATGCTTTCATCACACCAACTGTTTGTTGTGATGCTCAACACAACACAATTTTTCATTATTGAACCTGTCTGAGGTGTCCCAAGTCAGCAATGCCCTTGGTGGAAAGGCAGTCATTTTTATGAACATTGCCATTGTAGTCATCTATATTAAAGCTTAGCTGTCAGCCTGTGCTTATTAGTAGCCAGTTGGTATGCTCAAATTGTCAGGAAGCAGTCTGTCTACATTGAACTAACAGTGTAGAAGGCTGTTGTTGCTGATCCCTGGAAATTGATAAATTCAGTCTGTAGAAAAGCTATGTCTAAATAAAAAAGGTTATACTCAACTGATTCTCAGAGATCGGTCCCTGGAGCCTCTCTCCCCCTCTCCTGCAACGGTCTAAGGCCCCGTAAATCATCATGTTCTATGCACAGACTATAAAGGTGAGGATGCTGAGAAACATTTCAATCTTGCAGTGTAGGAGACGTCAGTGACTGGAGAAGCAGGCTGCCATGTCCACGGTTCAGGTAAGTATAACTTTTTTTAGCACCTAGACAAAAATGAGCACTTAACCCTTGCAGTGCGGGGGTAGCCCCACTGCAAGGGTTAAGAACACTTTAATCCATATTTTGGTCGTATAAGGTGTGAGAGTCTATAACATGGAAAATGGAGACTTTGGAAATGTAGACTAATTAATGGTCAACAAATATTAACTTTACTGAGGGATGTATCTAAATTTCCTTGAACTTCTTAAAAAGGAGGTTTCAATAACTCCTAGATTCTTATATTTTTCATTCAATGTCATTGTTGTGCATTTTGACTGCCAGTGGTTGACACCAAACCAAACTCAATCAAACCAGTGACACCAAACTCAGGAGTTAAATCTTAAAAACACATTCAAGCACCTTAAGTATTAACATGTATCTTATTTGTGTATCACTTGGCTTTAGATCCTCAAATCATCTCTGAATTCTCTCTGACACTGTCCTTCCTTCTGGAGGGTGGCTACCTTTGTTCCCCATGGTCCCTGTGCATGTTGCAAAGTAGCCACTGCTCCGAGCTTGCTCCTGCGATGGACTACAACCTCACGTTTTGTTTACTAATTTGTATTGAGATTGTAGTCTATCACGGGAGCGAGCTTGGAGCAGTGGCTACTATTATTGGTGGTTGTATTTTTGAAACTTCTGATGAGTGTATCAGTTTGAAAGTCATGTGAATTTTAGAATGACAAATGTTTTGATTCTTTCAAAAATTTACATGAAGATTTACCCTGTCTGCAGAGAATCATACATGAACCATGATTTTCCGGATTTCATAATAGCATTATTCTGCACAGATCAGGCACATGTACCAGATGAATCAAAAATTGATGAACTGGTGATCCTTCTTATTCAAACATCACTATTTAAATGTAACATCATATATACTGGAATTTCCCTTTAAGTGTCCCTGATAATAATTTTTTTTATCACAGGCTTTCTGTTTGTGTAGAAGTACTCTCTCATTTATAACATTTACGCAAGATATGCTGTTTGAACGACAGCAGAATATAATAAATATGAAGGGCAAATTCAAAGGTCACTGGGTTTAGTTTTTTTGCCCTTCATAGGAGAGAGGAATAAATGTACTCCGAATGGCCAGAGCTATTAATTAATCACTGTCCAGCTCCTGGAGTCACCGCAAGCTATGGCACGATTCCTGTTCTTCCAAGCAGGCATGCAGTCCTTCTCTAGCAAAAGTGCTTCCACCGGAATTAAATGGAATTGTACAAATGCCACGAGGCATTGTCAGAGCCCAGTTAATTCTGGCAGCCGGGTGGAGATTTGCATGCCCAGTAACAACAGGCAGCAAGGAGAGGGAGAGAAGATCCAAGCTTCTTTTGCTGCCTTGGTGACAGTTAATAGGTCAAGTAGAATGATAATTTGTGAGCTGCAAAAAAAATAAAAATTAGGCAAATGTTTTTGAAAATCAAGGGCTAAAGCTAGTATAGTTGCAGAGGGACCCAAATTATATAATGATGCAGGTTTTCAAACAGAATTATATCAAGCAAGCTTGCATCAATTTTTGTAGTCTATATTAAAGGAGAACTATAGGCTTAAGGCTTTTCCCCATAGTTCTCCTTAGGGTAACGGGAGGACACAAACGAGCGTCCTCCCGTCACCCTAAGCTCAGTATACCGCGAGCTTCGGTTCGCGGTATACTGAGACACCACAGTATACCGCGAGCTGCTGCTTGCGGTATACTAAGACGCCGCAGCTGAAGCGGATCCCGACAATTATGTCTGGATCCGCCCAGCTGCGTGAGTGACAGCTGGCTCTGCCTATCTAGAGGCAGAGTCAGCTGTACCCGCCCCCTCCCCCGTCCGATCCGCCAGTCAGCGCTGGCAGGGAGGGGGGAATCCAGTCCCTCCCCTGTCACGGCAGAGGGCTGTGACAGGATCGAGAGGTGAGTGAACGCCGGTATGTGTTCGCTCACTTCCCGATCTACTGAGCCGACCTGTGACAGTCTCATTATCACAGGTCGGCTAGAACTATGAGGTGAGTGAAAAGCACTCACCTCATAGTTCTCCTTTAATCATATTAATCCGATTGTAAACATTAGATGCTGGTTTAGTGCATGGCCCAACACATACAGTAGGTGCCAATATCTAGTGTCTGATGGTTGTTTCCTAGCTAAGTTGGCATAACCTCTTAATGAAATGTTATCCCTTTGTTCCGGTTTCACACTGTAATTCGGTTAACTAAAACTGGCATGGATAGCTTTTACCTAAAGCCACTAGGGCTGGTTGTGCTTCTGTATCTGGCTTAGGCAGTGAGAAGTCAACTATGTTACTGGGACTTGGCAGATTAATAGATTTAGGTTTAGTCTAAAAAAATTAAATTTTAGGTTCTATGTGTGTAGGTGATAGGTTCTTGAAAACTCCTTAGTGTCAAATGATCTGTAAAGTAGTATTAAACGCTCAAAATGTTTTCAACTATAAATCCATATCAAACAAATATACATTGTCTAGCAAGGTATTGTTTTAACATTATGCCCAAGTTTGGCTTCCCTGAATTTCCTGTCTAACACAAGATCTTAAAGGGCAGCAAAGTCTCCAACAGCTGTTAATCTACTAACTTGGAGAAGAGACAAGTGGGGAGCAGAGGACAGAGTAGTGGCTTGCCTTGCTGCCTTTGTGGAGACACGCACATCCTACTAGCACACACAAGCGTGGCTCCAAAGGACCCTACAAGGCAAAGGGTCCACCCTAAATCAGGATATCAAGGCCAATGCTCAGGGGACCAGCTTATTCTACAGGAAATTAAAACTTTTAAACATCAAGAAGCAGTATCTATTGTAAGTGATTTAATTTGCATTTGAAATAGCTTAAAACACTTTCAACTTTATTATCATATTAACAATGTCTGTAAACTTTACTTCTTATTAGTCCAGTATATAGCAATACATTTAAAAAATGTGATATCCTTAAACCTAGTTTATACATAAGAGTTTGCAATATATATTTCTTTCATCATTTTTCTTAACCCTAATCTATAAGGCCTGATTCACACCTAGGTGGCACAATTTCTGCGTGTTTGTACGTGCGTTACCAGCATGCCGTTATTTGCGTGTTTATGGCGTTGTGCACATTTGTATGCACATCTTAACACGTACTTGAAACCACGCATTTTGATTGGCTGCTCATAAAACATTGTACGCAATGGAAGAATCTTCCTATAAACGTGCAAAAACGCTCACGAAAATGTGCAACATTCTTCTGTCGCGCGTTTGTGGGCATTTCCAATGAAGTCTATGGGGCAAAAAAAGCTGCCCAAGGAAGCTCGGGTACCTTTTCTGCGTTTTTCTGATCAGATGTGAATCAGGGCCATTGAAAATCATGGGATTTTTCAGACTGCTCAAAAACTTATATCCCTTATCATCCTGTACCATCTAGAAATACATTTAATGTTGCCTATATTTTCTAATTACAAAATTCTTTTGGGGTTACTGATAATATATTTTATATCTGTGTGATAAAAAAAAGGATTGATATAATCTTGTGTTTGATCAATTCAGGCAGCCATTGTTAAAGTACTACATAATGAAGATCGGAGCAGATTGAAAGAATCCCCTTTCATTGGATTGGTGTTTGATGAGACCGTGGATATAACAGAACATCACAGTCTTGTAGTGTTCACAACATCTATTACGCCATGTGATGGAAAACTATACATCACATTCCTGGGCAGATTTAAGTTATGTTCAGGGGAAGCAAAACCTGTTGTTGAAAAAGTAGTTGAGATATTAAGTGACTTTCAGATTTCTCTTAAGAAAGTGGCTTGGTTTAGCTCTGATGGCTCTTCACTGATAACAGACAGGCAGAATGGTGTTGGAGAGAAACTAAAGACCCTTTGCCCACTTCTGACAGAACTTCATTGCATTTCACACAGAAGATCATTGCTTCCAACTGAAAATTTTGTCAGCGTTGATTATGGTAGGAAATATGAGAGTGTCATGGATGCAGTGTATAGACTGTATGGCAATAAAACTGGAGATGCTCCTAGTTTTCAAGAGTTACGTAATGTTATCATTGCTTGTGGCATAGACTTAAATTGTCCAGAAACAATTCACTGGACAGCTATATTGTCGGCTGTTGAAACCATTGACTCTTCATGGCCAACTTTAGTTCTTTTACTTGAAAATGAATCAGCAAAATCACCTATAGCTAATGGATTATGCTTAGAGCTGAAAACATTCTGGTTTGTGGCTTTTACTAAGCTCCTTCTGGACATTCTACCCATCTTCCAAAAACTTAACCAGTTTTTCCAAATTGAGGAGCTAGATATATCAATGGTAAATCCAATAGTATTAGCCTCACAGGCCACCCTGCAGGCACAAAAGTCCACTAATGGCCAGAATTTTCAAGAGTTCCTTAATGAACTGAATGAGCATCCCGATGATGACAATGGAAGCAGGTTCTACTACAAAGGAGTAGAATTAGTTGACTGTTCCAAAGTTCATTTGAAAGGTTTTGAGCTCATAAAAGAAGCCTGTCTTGACAGTGTCTGCAAGAGCCTCCTGGATCGCTTCCCTGGCAATGTTCTTAAGGTGATAAGCTCCCTTTCAATTATTTTTAACCCAAAGTGTTACCCTTCCTCCCTGGATGATATTGGTGTTTATGGGGAGATTGAGCTTAGACATCTCCTGCAGAATTTTTCAAATGTGCTGGTTCCAGAACGAGCGTTAAATGACTTTGCCCTCTTCAAGCGTATTGTGTTCAGCCTCAATCACCTGACATTTCGAGATCTTTGTATAAAGCTAGTCCACAACAACTCTGAGATGCATGAGTTGTTTCCAGACTTCACTGTTTTGGCAGCTGTGTCCTTAGTCATGCCACTTGGAACGACTGTTTTTGAAAAGATAAATCGTGCCAAGGAGCTGTGGAAAAAATGTCACCTGGAAGGTACAGTTGAAGGTGACGTCAGTGATGCTCTAAAAATCAGCATTGATAGCCCTTCCCTAAATGAATTAGACTTTGCCAAATTAATTGACTTCTTTGAAAACACAAGACAATCAGAGGATAAGTGACAGTATCGAAATGGAAGAGGTAGTACCAGGATGAAACATTGAACTTGATAGCTGAAAACACAAGTAGTGTGGGAGGAGAAGAAATGCACATTCCAAGATAATGCCTCTACAACATGAACAATTTTCCACAGGCAACCTTCCAATGTTTGCCATTTTTCCTCTAAATATGATACTCTTTCCATTATTTTCATGGTATCTGGCCTTCTACAACTAGGCTTGGAGCACTACTATATCCAAGAACCTAAAATTGTATATGCCAGCATTAAGCGTAAAGAGACTTTTACATTGCTGATCAACTACAAAAATGTGTTGATTTTTCATAATTTTCATGGTAATTTTTCCTGTTTCATTTTTATGTTTGCGTATGATTTGAGCATATTTTTACCAAAGCATTGATCAGAAAATCTTCCTCCTATATTAATGTATTTTTGAACTTGTAAAAGCTCCTGAATAGTCTTCCTCTGTCAAGTCTTCTCTCTTCCCGTTTTGTGTTCTTTTGTATGGCTCTTAGTCTACTGTGCCATGTGTTTAATACTTTGGGTTAGTTGAGTGCTGTATAAAACACCACTGACCTGTACACCATTAGAACAAACTGTTCATAGGATTTTAAGTTTTAAAAAAGCTAAGTAAATGGCCTTAGGGAATGTCAGGCCAAAATTGTGTCATATGGACACAGGCAGCAATGAAAACCTAAACTCTTTGACAAAAAAAACATTTTAGCTAGAGTTCTGCTTTAATTATAGTCCCAAAGCCTTACTTGTTTAGGAAACACATTTTGGTACCATTTAATAAATAAAACTGGCTGTTGCTTTGCTTTGCTTTGATTTTGCTAGATAAAGACAATCTGTCCCCTCTTGCACATAGCCATTTTGTCTAATAAATATCTGTGTGAATACAAACTTTCCAGTTGCTTTCTGCATCATTGTAGCTACTCTTCCATCTTCAGCTGATTGGTTATACTAAAATACAGTACCATTAGATATAAGTGCACCCGAAGCTGACTAATCCATTTTAATCAGAATGTTTCAACCTTTGGATTCTTAAACAGTTACCCTGATCCCAGTAAAAACAATGAAGCGCCACTAACTATCAGTCCTCACTGGGAGATCTTCTCAGGCATACTGCAGGATGCTGCCCCAAAGAAGCCGGGAAAGCTAAGAATCTGGAAAGTAAACACAAAGGGAGCGCCTTTCCTAGTGCAGATCAATTTATTTCAATAAGCACGAAGTGAAAAAGAGATAAAATGGTACTCACAAACATGAGTTACACAGGCATGGAATAAGAGCTGACATGCAGTAAGACATCCACTAAACAATTCCTGTGTGTGAAGTCGTTGACGTGTTTCCGGGGCACGCCCCCTTCATCAGAACATTTAGTTGTCCTCCTCCACTCTACCTATAAAGTCCGTGTGGCCAATCAGGGGCGAGCCATATAGGCTCGTCATAAGCCTACTGCTGATACTGCCATGTCCGGAGTCAGGAAGACCGTGCTGCAGAGATGCGCCGTGTCCAACCAATGGGGACCCAAAGAAGATCGGGCTCCGCCTACTGGGTGTCGCCATCGCTCGACCTATCACGGCACCCGAAAACCGGAACGGCTGTTACAAGCAGCAGAGTGTAAATGCACTGCATGTGCTGAATCAAACGGACACTGTAGAAACTGTAGAAACTCGATCCCTGAAAAGGATGAGTGTGAGGAAGGTGTATTGCATAGCTGATGGTTACCACATGGATGTGAGCACAAACAGTCATGTTATGTGTGCATAAGGATTGATATAGGTATAAATACATATAAGGGGTTTAAAAACATGAGAGATGATGGAAATACATTAAAGATAAAAGATGTAATAAATAAAGATATAAAAATATATATATATATCTAAATTATATATATATGAATATAAAAGGACATAAAAACAGTGAATATATGTTGCATTGGCATGCATAGGTATATATATGAAAAGATTAAAATCCAGTGGGTAGCCACATGGGCTGATACCGAGACCAGATCCGTCGATTACTATATTGTGAAGTGAAAAACATGATGTGGACGGAGGGAATAAAGATGGAACTGGAATACTGGGTAATGGTGGGGACCAACGCTAGGGAATGGACGGAGCCACATGGGAGGATGGCTGGGGAATACTCATGTTTGTGAGTACCATTTTATCTCTTTTTCACTTCGTACTTATTGAAATAAATTGATCTGCACTAGGAAAGGCGCTCCCTTTGTGTTTACTTTCCAGTTACCCTGATCCCAGCAGCAATATTTGCCCCAAGAAGCTCTGATGCAAAGTTGTGGTATTTCTTGATACCAGTGTTACTTAAAGGTCCCTCTACCTGGTGCTCCCAAACCATTCAGGTTTTTTTTTCGTATTCAGCCACACAGTTCTTTGCGCAAGTTAGTCCAAATCTTCCTTCCTTGGCTATTTATCTTCAAAAACTCTGAAAACAGGCTGTAGTCTATTTAAATTACCAGAAAAGCTGTGACTTGATTGGGGTCAAAGCGAAATCCTGAAGTGGCCCATGCTAAGTAGCAGAGGGAAGCTGCACAGGATGGACCTAGTCAGCGGTGCTTTCAAAACAAAGATTTTCTACACAGAAAGCCATCTATAAAGCTTCTGTAAGAGAAGACCCAATGGTCAGAGCGAGCTGGTGAGACATTTAGACATTATGTGAATAAACTGTGGCAAGGTTTGCCTGCTAACGGCTCACTCCCAGTAGCTTAAAAAAATGATCAGAAGAAAGACATTGACTTTAAATGACTTCCAAATATCTTTGAGCTCCACTTTCAAAAAGGCTGTCTTTAATGTTTCTTAAAATAACATGTTATATTGTGTGATGATCATGTTAAAAAGGCTCTGTTGACAGACCATTCATTTAAACAAAAATCTTTCCATCCATAATATTATATAATGCATTTACCATATTTTATGCATACTATTTACCTATAAAAGCCTCCCTTGTGTAGACATCCAAAAGCCCCGAGACTGCTACTGGGCACCTCCATCTTGGATGTGATGTCAGACTGATGTCATGACAAAGCTGTCATTAAAGTTGTGGCACTCTATGGTATTTCACTGTGCTCCTCTCCTGGCAGCTACCTCAAAAGGTTATGGCGGGAGGGGTGGGGAAGCTGGTCTAGCACAGAGAGTAAATAAACACTCCCAGAAGAGGAGAGGGCTATGACATGCAAGGATAGAGAGGGCTGTGCTAGGGAATTGACTCTCCTGGAGTAATCAAATGTTCTAGCATGTTAAAAGACGCATTTCAAATAAATAAAAAAATAATAATTTATGGAAAGTAAAAATACTGCAAGTAAATATTTAAATTATTTTTCTGCGCTTTTAGGTTGGTGCGGGGCCTCTTTAAATATCAAATCAACAAAGCACAATTTTTCATTGAAGGCATTTAAATTCTAATTGCCTTCATCTCTGCTGTGTAAATAAGATGACAAATGACATTGTTGCTTATGAGATGACATTTAGCTGTTCTGCAGTGTTCGATATGTCAGTACGCTTTTGCAAACAGTCATTAAAAGTATATAAGAATACCTATGTAGTGGTCATATATTCCATTAAAATATGCACTAATAAAAACAGTTAGATACTGGCACTTGAGGTAGGAATTTTATATAACTAAACTGACTACAGGGATCCTGTATATAAGAAAAAGAAGTGTACTCTTTGCTTCCTGTCAGCAGTACTGATGTGTTCCTGCTGACATTTAGCTTTACACACGTAAGGCTTATACAACACCCACCTCTGCTCTGCTAATTTGTGTGGCACCCCTTCCTCAGTCCAGCTTCTAGTTTATTGAAGCTTGTACCACTGGTGTCCCAGCCAATGTCCACCCCTTCCGACTTGTTTCACCCAATCATGGGCTTAGTCGTAGAGATCTCTACGACTAAGCCAGTGATTGGGTGAAATGTGTCAGTGCGGGCAGACCTTGGCTTGGGCATTAGGGATGTGGTACAAGATGTGGTACCAGCGGAATCCAACATGCAGCCAACTTTTCTTCTGTTTGTATGGGCTCATATTGAAGTAAGGACGTGCTCCAAACAGAACAGAATGGGGTTTGTGTGTACCCCATCCCCAGTCCCATCTTTCTCTCTCCTTTGCAATGTTACATGTTCTTCCTATGTAGCCACATCTCTCCCCTTAATGTTATGTTGCAGAGTACACAGAATGGAAAATGGAATACCTATGGCTCAGTTTTTTGATAGTGTTGTTAGAAGGTTGGATGCCTGCTCTTCAGCTTCAACTCATTTTTGCTTGCCTTTTTCTCTTTGTGGAGATTTTTTCCTCAATGTCTTCAAACAAGGTTCGTCGCTACCAGGGGCGGATCCAGAGTCTAGTTTCAATGGGGCACTTAGAGAAAATAAGATGCCTCTGAGTCCACTGATCCTCCTCCGGCCATTTTTTTTCCACTGTGCCCACCTCTCTCCTCTCCCACCCCCTCCTCTGTGTCCAGTGACCTGCATCCCCCTTTCCACTGTGGCCATCCCTCTCCTCTCCCACCAACGCCTCTGTGTCCACTGACCCCCCAGCTCTCCCCCTGCCACTGTGCCACCTCTGTCCCACCACCACCTGGGTCCACTGATCTCCCAGCTCTCTCCCTCTCACCTGGTCTCTCTTTGTGCATTCCTCCTGCCACTGCCGCTACTGCCAGCCTTGGGCAGCTCTCCATTAACATAAATTAGGCAGCCGCGAGGTCCCAGCGTGGGCTGACGTGGCTGCCTAATTTGTCTGACTTCAGTGCAGCTCTCTGCTTTCCGGCCATGATTGGTCGGCGCAGCCAGTGTTATAACATAATGCTGGACCTCCAGACAAGGTATAGAACAGCGGCCCGGCCTTTGCGGTGGAGGGGCAATATACTCGGGGAGGGGCAATTGCCCTGTTGCCCCCCCCCCCCCTGGATCCATCACTGATTGCTACACCCCTGCTTAAGCTAGTTTCTTCATAGCAGCTAACTAGATCGACATTTCCTCATCATTGGCTTTGAAGGCTGTACTTAGACCCCCTGGACCGGTCTAGCAGTGACGTGGGTCCAAGGATTCAGTGAGTATATCCTTTTTATTTTAGGCCCTAGACCAAAATGAGCACTTAACACTTGCAGTGCAGGGGTAGCCCACACTGCAAGGGTTAATTTGTAATTTGCCTGGAGTTCTGTGAAAAGGTTTTAACTGCACAAATAACATAGAGGTGAAAGTCTGAAAGGGACAGTTTGCCCACATCAGTACACTAAAGGTCACTATACACATTACAATGTGCAGTCTGTACACTTTCATTTAGATCGACCAATCACTCTGTAGTGTAGGGGCCTGCCTAATTGGATACAGATTGACTGGTTACTTTAGGTAGGTCCTCATATTACATAGCTTTGGTAAATTTAAAGTTCATTGTACAATGATTGGTCAGAATGTAACGTGTATAGTGAGATTTAGACCTGATAAAAGAAGAGAAGGGCAGACTGTCACCCCACTGTGCTAGCACATCTATATTAGGAGTAAAAACTCAGAATGAGAGAACTGTAAGTAGACTATTCTACCAACAATGCCCACAAAGTACAAAATGTAATAACAGATATAAAAAATAAACCACAAATAGACAGCAACCCGTTCCACACGGGGAAGGGTGGAGAAATATATGAGGAACAAACAAAACAGTGAACAATGCACAACTCAGAACATAGAGGAGTAAAGGTGGTCGCAAGGTTGACAGCCTGCCATCAGGCGGAGTGCTACCCCCAGATCAGCCAAAGAAGATCAGTACTATGAAGCTCAACGCATCACCAACACTGTCTCAATTGTTGAAATACAGAAAATTAGTAACACAAGGCCATATAAGCAATAGTGTACAACAAGGTGTACAGCAGGTAACAGATCAAATATGTGGCATCATGGTTCTACTGAAAATTATTTGATATTGATTGCTGCTTTTTCACTTTTCTCCATAGAAAAAATACAGTTGTCATTAAGATCTTTTCATGATTATATACATATGTGTTAGGGCCATATTTTACTCGTGTGGTTTAAAAAAAATAATTTGCACCTCTTTCATATTAAATGGACAGCACTGCGTGATTACTCAAATGGCTTTATAAAGGATGACAATTATGACTAACCTTTTGACATATGTGACTGGTTCAGCACACTTACCATTGACTTCCAGAAGAGATAGAGATGTTTTCATACTGTGGTTTTCAATTTTAAAAAAAATCCCTGACATCAAAAGTGTTTTATGTCTAAACTCAAAATTCTAAACTAAAACAGATGATATACAAGCTAACCTTTTTATCTATATCTCTTTTTTTCTACTTGATTTCCATGTGTTGAGCAGTACCTCTGTGGTCCTACTTCAGTTGATCAGACAGTTACCTATTATTTTATTTTTTCTTAGGGGGGGGGGGGTTCAGGTTTGTGTTGAAGAAACTTTTTTTTAACTGCATATAATGATAAGCTATCTTTCCTCTAGTTAGAAAAGTTGCTGAGTGTTTGTGCACATACAGTATGTAGAGAACCAAGAAATGCAGGGTTTCTGTTTTTATATACAACCCCGATTCCAAAAAATTTGGGGCGCTGTGTAAAATCTACATAAACACAGAATGCAATGATTTACAAATCTCATAAACCCAACTTTTATTCACAATAGAAAATATTTTAAATGTTTAAACTGAGAAAATGTACTATTTATAAAAAAATATATATATTTTTGAAATTGATGGCAGCAACATTTCTCAATGTTGGGACAAGGCCACAATAAGCTGGCAAAGTAAGTGGTACCAACAAGGAAGAGCTGGAAGAACAATTTGCAACTAATTAGGTTAATTGGCAACAGGTCAGTAACATAATTGGGTATAAAAAGTCCATCTTAGAGAGTCAGAGTGTCTCAGAAGTTAAGATGGGCAGAGGTTCAGCAATCTGTGAAAAGCTGCGTTTAAAAATTGTTGAACAATTTCAGAATAATGTTCCTTAGCGTAAAATTGCAAAGACTTTAAATATATAATCATCTACATTACATTATATCAAAATACTCAGAGAATCTGGAGAAATCTCTGTGCACCAGGAACAAGGTCGAAATGCATATATTGGATGCGCATGATCTTCGGGTCCTCAGACGGCAATGCATTAAATACAGTCATGATTCTGTGATGGACATGACTGCATCGGCTCAGGAATACTTCCAAAAATCACTGTCTGTGGACACAGCTCGCTGTGCCATTCAAAAATGCAAGTTAAAGCTCTATCATTCAAAGAAGAAGCCACATCTCAACATGATCCAGAAACGCTGCTTTCTTCTCTGGGCCAAAGCTCATTTGAAATGGTCTGTTGAAAATTGAAAAACTGTTCCGTGGTCAGACGAATCGAAATTTGATATTCTTTTTGGCAACCATGGGCACCTCATTCTCTGGACTAAAGAGGAGACGGATTTTCCGGCTTGCTCAAAGCATTCCCTTCAAAAGCCTGCATCTCTGACGGTATGGAGGTACATTAGTGTGTATGGAATGGGCAGCTTGCACATCTGGAAAGGCACTATTGTAAAATCTACATAAACACAGAATGCAATGATTTACAAATCTCATAAACCCAACTTTTATTCACAATAGAAAATATTTTAAATGTTTAAACTGAGAAAATGTACTATTTATAAAAAAATATATATATTTTTGAAATTGATGGCAGCAACATTTCTCAATGTTGGGACAAGGCCACAATAAGCTGGCAAAGTAAGTGGTACCAACAAGGAAGAGCTGGAAGAACAATTTGCAACTAATTAGGTTAATTGGCAACAGGTCAGTAACATAATTGGGTATAAAAAGTCCATCTTAGAGAGTCAGAGTGTCTCAGAAGTTAAGATGGGCAGAGGTTCAGCAATCTGTGAAAAGCTGCGTTTAAAAATTGTTGAACAATTTCAGAATAATGTTCCTTAGCGTAAAATTGCAAAGACTTTAAATATATAATCATCTACATTACATTATATCAAAATACTCAGAGAATCTGGAGAAATCTCTGTGCACCAGGAACAAGGTCGAAATGCATATATTAATGCATTTCGCAATGCATTAATTGCAATGCATTAAATACAGTCATGATTCTGTGATGGACATGACTGCATCGGCTCAGGAATACTTCCAAAAATCACTGTCTGTGGACACAGCTCGCTGTGCCATTCAAAAATGCAAGTTAAAGCTCTATCATTCAAAGAAGAAGCCACATCTCAACATGATCCAGAAACGCTGCTTTCTTCTCTGGGCCAAAGCTCATTTGAAATGGTCTGTTGAAAATTGAAAAACTGTTCCGTGGTCAGACGAATCGAAATTTGATATTCTTTTTGGCAACCATGGGCACCTCATTCTCTGGACTAAAGAGGAGACGGATTTTCCGGCTTGCTCAAAGCATTCCCTTCAAAAGCCTGCATCTCTGACGGTATGGAGGTACATTAGTGTGTATGGAATGGGCAGCTTGCACATCTGGAAAGGCACTATCAATGAAAGATATATCTAGGTTTTAGAGCAGCATATTCCCCAATCAAGATGATGTCTTTTTCAGGGAAGGCCTTTTATATTTCAGCAGGACAATGCTAAATCACATACTGCATCTTTGACAACAGCATGGCTTCATAGTAGAAGAGTCCGGATGCGTAACTGGCCTGCCTGCAGTCCAGACTTTTCACCAATTGAAAATATTTGGCACATCTTGAAATGAAAAATACGACAAAGAAGACCCAGGACTGTTGATCAGTTAGCATCCTATATCAGGCAAGAATTGGCCAACATTCCTCTCCCAAAATTCCAGCAACTGGTCTCCTCAGTTCCCAGACACTTGCAGAGTGTTGTTAAAAGAAGAGGGGATGCTACACTGTGGTAAATATGTGGCAACTTTTTTGAGAAGTGTTGCTGACATATTTTTTTCTTCAAATTGTAATTTTTTTCAGTTTAAACAGTTTAAACATTTGATATGTTTTCTATTTGTGAATAAAATATGGGTTTATGAGATTTAGAGATCATTGCATTCTGTTTTGATGTAGAATTTTTTTTTTAATGTAGATTTTACACAGCGTCCCAACTTTTTGGGAATTGGGGTTTTACTTACACAGTAAACAGTATATATAGATATCTATCTATCTAGATAGATAGATAGATAGATAGATAGATAGATAGATATTTTTTTTTAAAAAATGCACTTTACACTGCAAGAATTTAAAGTACACCTGTTATGAAAGAAAATTGAAGACTGCTATAGCTGACCGTCTGAAAATACTAGTTGCCTGGTTGCTATGCAAAATTACTGGCTTCAATACTTTTAAGATCTTATAACAAAACAAAGGTACAGTACATTTTGTGTATTATACTAGCACATTGGCTCAAATATTACATGTAAAACCTCTTAACAGGGAATATGGAGCTGTAAAGACCACCAGGTTGCCTACTCCTTGGTGGACCCACAAAGGTTTCCTGACGGATTACTGCCTCAACAATGTCCAAAGCGTGTTAAATGCTATCTATTAGATGTTATGTTATATGTTATATGTTATGGTAATACTAAAACAATCTCCGATATTAGATGTTCTCCCGTAAGAGTCCACAGTACCTAAAATGCCTTCGTACTCAGACTTTCATGTCAGTACAATGAAAGCATCTTATTTTTTTAACCTTTTTTTGAGTTTGTTGTTTAATAGAATTACAAAACAGAGTTATTAGGGCATTCTCCTGGCTCGAAAAGTACAATCAGCCTCAAAGATACATTAACTCTAAGAGCTTAAGGTATACGAATCAGCAACACATACTGTAAGTATTTAGGGGTTCTCTTTCCCTCCTAAACGCAACATTCCTCTTTGCTAGAGCATCAACCCAACCTGCCCTCCCCACTAGTGTGCGATTATGGATACATTTTCATTACATTTTTGCATGTCTCTGATTAGCTTGGGGACAAACACCATAAGTGCATTATCCTTACCACAAACTAGAAGGATTAATAGAGAAAAAGATAAGCTTCAGTTCAGAGGTGAATTGGTAATATTATATCATCCCATACCTTGAAGAATTTATGCAAGCGGCCTCAGGATTCATGCATGTCCTTGTAAAGTGGCAAGGCTGTGTAGATTAGTAATTAGTCCAAGGAAAGGGCTGCACAGGTCTTACAGCAAAATGCTATGGCCTTCTGAGGGTAAAACAAGAGAAGGCAGAGAAGGGTCCTGACAGAACGGGTTGTAGCCAGGAGTTCCACCAGGCCTTAGAAACATTTTTCATTATTTAAGGAAGCCTGTAAGGTAGTCAGTGAGGCAATAAGGTTTGCCACTGTACGCCAATACTATTGAATATTGGGGCATGTCCACAATTTGTGGTTATAGTCTGCTGAGCATTTACAACAATATGCAGAATGAAAGGGATAGGCTTATTTAAGCCTGGTTGGATATAAGAGAGTTTCCCTCCTGTATATTCCCCAAGCATTCAATGCCCTTGGTTACCCAGAGGGTAAGATCCAGAATCTAGAAGAAATGTGCACATTGGGGTTTAACCAGAGTGGAGTGAATGGAGATCTTTAGTGGGGTTCGTCAGCAGCTGTGTATGGTTTACATGGTTAAGGTTAATTCATGAGCATATTTTGTCCTCTCTGTAAAGAAGATGTCTTAGAGCCTCATAGGCCCCTACCACCAGAGCTGCATTAGTTTTGTCAGAAATAAACGAGTTAGGAGTGCACTACAAAATACATGTGAAGGTCTGGCCATGCTAGACCTCTCTGTTGCCAGAGTAGTTGCAGAATTTGCAGCCCACATCTAGGGTGAGCTGTGATCCATAAGAAGGAGGTTTTTAAAGCATTTAAATGATTGAAATATTTAAGCGGGATCCGTGTAGGAGCATGCCTCACCTTATATAAGATCTATTTCATCAGATTGATCTTTCCCACCGGTAAGAGTTGAAAAGTTTTCCATGCTTGAGTTTTGATTTTGTGGTTATGATGAGGGGAAAAATGTAGCTGACAGTAATTATGTACTGTAGGAGAGATACTAATATCCAAATATTTAAAACAAATTGATCCGTTGCAAGGGGGAGCACGGTCTACTCATTATTTAGCACACTAGGATCTATTGGAAGGAAGGATGCGGAACTTACCCTAATAAACCTTCAGGCCCAAAAAGATAATGTATGTATCCAGGACCTGCAATGCAGCCTAAAGTAATTTAATAGGATCCTGAGAAATAGGATGAGGCCATCTGCATACATAGCTCATTTCTTATCTAGCATGCCCGACCTTTTTTTCAGTGATGCGAGGCATGGCTATGTGTTCCATCACTAGCGCAAACAGTGCCAGGGAGAGGGGCAAGACTGCCCGGCCCATCTACCTATTGGGAAGGCAGAGTAATAGTTGTTGCCCTAATTTGGGCTAGTGGGTTTTGGTATAAAATGTATATCCATTTGTAGAAATCCTGACCAAAGATCGTGGATTGAAGCACGTTGGGCATATAAATCCAATCTTTTAAATCTAAAGCTTTTATTTATATCTAGTGTCATATAGTGCTCTGGCTCTCTGAAGATATTTGAAGGTGATTGAAAACCCTGATTTGATTTGAATTTATTAATGTGGTATAAAGACAGTCTGGACAATGTTAATCATAGTATCAATTATTTTCATTGGTCTAGTTGCCAGAATTTTAGTTGAAAGTTTTATATTACAGTTCAGCAAATAGAAGGGCCAGTAAGATCTATAATAAGGGGTATTTACCTGCCTTGGCAATAAGAACAATATGGGCATGTTAGATGAACAGGGAAAAGTCCATGGATTCCTAACAATTGGAAAGGTTCTGCGCCATGTCTGCACTTTAGCCGAGAGGTCTGGAAACAGGAGTATACTGGCATTCTAAAAGGTAAGTTATTGCGTTTTTCTTGCCTCTAGCAGAATCATTGCTCTATTCTGATAGTTCAGGAAATACACCAAGAAGGGCCGAAGAGTAGCGCACGGTATCCAGCATCCAGAGGGAACTCGTGTGCTTCTCAACCACATATGGGAGAAATTTCGGTAAGGCCCAATCTCTCTAAGATTCAGTGAAATCCATGGGCTGAACCCCTTGATGTTGTCGTGTAGATGATTCTCAGCATAATCTGTCCTGGCCACGAAGAGTGAGACTGTTCTTTGCAGCTCTGCCAAAGTAGTGGTGTGCCAAGTCCATTGTAACTGATGAGATTACTTAATAGTAAACTGATACAGACCATTAACAATGTTTTGCTCTTCTCAATTGCCATAAGGATTAGTGCAGTGTTATCAGTTCAGGAGGTACATCCAGAGGGGTGTCCTCAGGCCACGCAGCCATCTCCATCTGCAAGCTGTGACTGCAACTTCTCACCATGATGGGGTCTATGTACGCGGCTGCAGGTTTCTCAGACCTCTTCCTGGGTTGCGATGTAGCTGAACTATTTTTGATTGGCATGACCAACAACACAGAGATGTGGGGTTTCACACAAGGTTCAGCCCAAACAATATATTAGCAGGCATTGTACAGGATAGCAGGAGCTCCACACAGACCTGTCCGTTCTTCTTCACATCCCAGGCCACACCCCCAAAAACAAATTATTTGTATAAAATAAATTGTACGATGTGTGTAATTTCATGTGGCATTGTTTTGATTGTATTTTGTATTGCTGGATACTTTCACAGACTGCAAGAGTTGTCTGGACGATCTTCCGGCGGCAAAAGTCGCCGGGAGTCTGTTTAAACAGCCCCGATGCTGGCGACGTACACTGTACGTCGTCAGTCACGAAGGGGTTAAACTATTATTATTATGCAGGATTTATATAGCGCCAACAGTTTGCGCAGCACTTTACAATATAAGGAAGACAATACAGTTACAATACATGTCAAGACAAGGTGGTAAGGAGGACCCTCCCCATGAGAGGTTACAATCTAAAAGGGAGAGGCAAGAGAGAGATACAAGAGGTGGTAGCTGTGGGGGGATGAATTGTTTGAGAACGTGATAGTTCAGTGGTTAGGTTGAGGGGGCATAGGCTTCCCAAAAGAGATGACTCTTTAGGGATCACCTAAAGGCAGACAGAATAGGAGATAGCTGGACAAGTTGGGGTAAGGAGTTCCAAATGATGGGAGGGACTCTAGAGAAGTCCTGGAAGTGAGCATAGGAGGAGTTGACGAGGGAGCTAGAGAGCAGGAGGTCTTGGGAGGAGCTGAGGATACTTTTCGGGTGATACTTTGAGATGAGGTTGGAGATATAGCCTGAGGCAGAGTTGTGGATGGTTTTGTTAGTGGTTGTTAATATTTTGAATTGTATCCTTTGGGTGAATGGAAGCCAGTGGAGAGATTGGCATGGGAATTGCTTTGGCATCGGCCTGAACAGGTGATTATAGTGTTGTTTTTGCATGGCGTGTTTGTGAGGTTAGTAAATCAACCCCTTAGTCTTTGACCAGGGATGAAGGCCACATGACAGTCAGAATGTTGAGAAGAAGGAAATTTCAGAAGTGACATCCTCCCTGTTTCTCCTATGACAGATTTCCTTTAAACACAACTATGTATTGTAACCAGTACAGATGGTTAAGATTATTTTAGTTGCTATTTAGTTGTTATTTTTAAGATGAATTCAAATATAGCAAAATGGTGTATACATATATAGGATCTGTCCTAGCCAACAAAGGCTTTGTCTTTCTGCCCACCTAGTCCTAAGGCTTACACACCCATGCCAGACACCACAGCCTGGTTGGTAACCTTACTTTTATCCTTACTTTTAACCTTACTTTTGGTTTAACAGATCAAAATAGAACAAAAAGAGAAAAGTTGGGGTTCACATACATTTTAAAGATCAGCTCAACTGGATTTAGATAACAAACTAATAGGAAATGGGTTTTATCCTTTCCCTGCTTTCAGGCAACACTAGCAGTGCTCAAATCACATTACTTGGAAAAGTCATGCATTCATGACTACCCTTCGTCCATTGCCATCCTACCATTGCCAAACATTACTTCTATTTGGCACAAAGTGAACTAATTCTAATAATTTCAGACCTTGTAGGCTTTTACTTCCTGAAGCTAGGAGCAGTATACAAAATGTAGTAACCCAGGTTAACTAAACAACAACCGCCTTTCATTGGTCTTGACTACTCTAATGTGTTTCCAATTCCATGTCCATCTTTGCTCTATCATGCAGCAAACACTGCATAGCAATGGTAACACAGGTGGTCCTGGACAGCCAGATATAAAGGATCATTGCACGTTTGAGAAGGGGAACAGTGATATGCAGAAATGTTGAAGGATGTTTGAAAATCTCTGTCGTTCACAGCTCTGTGAATTGTCACCAGCTAGAGCTTATATACAACCTACTTTTTAATACCTACAGTGAACAGTTATCACTAGTGACAAAACTAATACAGGGACTTATATAGCGAGCATTAAATCTGTGTTTGGCAATGCAATTGTTAAAAGAAGAAAGGCACCCACAGATTACTGACTTTCAAAGTTACTTTTCCTTCCAGAATCCATTTCTGTCAAAGTGGATGAGGTTGGCTTTTTTCTTACGGAGAAAACAGCATAAATCATGGATTAGACTTTTCAGCTCAGGAGCTGCTGGAGGTACAAATGCTGGTGTCCTAATTCTTAAGAAAAAAAAGCCAGACTGTATATTTAGCACCAGGAAACAAGTAAAAGCTTTGGCAACTAGTTTACTAGCACTGATTTCAGTTGCACCTACAGGACATAGTGGTACATACCTTTTTGTCATTGTTTTTTCATTAAATTTTTCTTAAAGCCCAATTAAACTTTTAGTTTAAATTAGCTAAATATACACTATATTACCAAAAGTATTGGGACACCCCTCCAAATAAATGGATTCAGGTTTTCCGTGAAATTTCCTTGCTACTAAATATTCCGCGGTCAACTGTTAGTGGTATTATAACAAAGTGGAAGCAACTGGGAACAATAGCAAATCAACCACGAAGTGTAGGCCACGTAAAATGACAGAGCGGGGTCAGCTAATGCTGAAGTGCACAGTGAGCAGAAGTCGCCAACTGTCTGCAGAGTCAATGGCTACAGACCTCCAAACTTTGTGTGGCCTTCAGATTGGCACAACAACGGTGCATAGAGAGTTTTATGGAATGGGTTTCCATGGCCTAGCAGCTGCATCCAAGCCTTACATCAGCAAGTGCAATGCAAAGCATCGGATACAGTGGTGTAAAGCACACCACCACTGGACTCTAGAGAAGTGGAGGCGTGTTCTCTGAAGTGACGGATCACGGTTCTCTGTCTGGCAATCCGATGGACATGTCTGGGTTTGGCAGTTGCCAGGAGAGCGGTACTTGCCTGACTGCATTGTGCCAAGTATAAAGTTTGGTGGAGGGGGGATTATGGTGTGGGGTTGTTTTTCAGGGGTTGGGCTTGGCCCCTTAGTTTCAGTGAAAGGAACTCTTACGGTATCAGCATACCAAGACATTTTGGACAATTCAATGCTCCCAACTTTGTGGGAACAGTTTGGGGATGGCCCCTTCCTGTTCCACCATGACAGCGCACCAGTGCACAAACCAAGGTCCATAAAGACATGGATGAGCGAGTTTGGGGTGGAGGAATTTGACTGGCCTGCACAGTCCTGACCTCAACCCTATAGGAACACCTTTGGGATGAATTAGAGCGGGCCTTCTCATCCAACATCAGTACCTGACCTCACAAGTATGCTGCTGGAAGAATGGTCAAACATTCCCATAGACACACTCCTAAACCTTGTGTATAGCCTTCCCAGAAGAGTTTGAATTGAATATCCCAAGGGTTGAGTGTGAGGGAGAAATTCTTATTGAAATCCAGATATTTGGCATCTGGAACTACCCCTGTTTAATGTGTTGGCAGCCAGGGCCCAGGGGTAAGCAGAAGAAGTGGCTGCCTTGGGTTCTTCAGTAAGAGTGGGGCACAAAAATGGCAGGGCCTCCATCCTATGCTGCTGAGGTTGTTCAAAGTCCATGGCCTTGGGTGCTAAATAACTTGTCCTAGCACTTTTGGCAGCAAAATCACTTGGTAAGTAGTAAAACATTGTATAGACATTGGGCAGCAAATAAATGGAAACTTGATTATCCACTGCTCACTAATTTAGCATTAGATTTGCTATTGAAACGCCCAATTGAAACTTAACCAAATATTACACATAAGTATCAATAGTGAGGAAAAACTTACTGTGGGCCTCTGTTGCCAACTTTACTGTTTACAGACACTTGCTGAGAGGAGACTGCCTCCTAATTCCTGGACCTTTCAGCCTGTGCTGGAGATTAGTTCTGTAAACGGTAAAACTTGCCAACTTAAGGTTTTGTGTCACTAGTGAATGCTTATGTACAATTTCTGGCAAAGCTTCAATTGAGCTTTAAGCTTCTGTTGCCAGAAATTAAGAGGTAAATGTCAATGTTGGTGGTATTTGGCCTTGATATAAACTAAAACTATATGTATAGAAAAATATCACTTAGCCCCATTTATACCTGAGCGTTTTGTTGTGTGTTTCCCGAAGCTCCACAATACGTAACATGAAAAATCCTACTATTGTCAATGGTGCCTGTTCACATTTAAGCATTGTGTTGCCTGTTGCTTGTACCCAGAGGCTTGAAAAATTACATGTATTCATCTTCCCTTTACTCCTCCTTACATAGTATTTGGGGTTGAATAAAGACATACGTCCATCAAGTCCAACCCATTTAGCAGCCTATGGTGAAGAGAGGTTTACAGTGCTTTTGGGTATGGAAAGCATGCAACTTACTGTATAATAATAATAATAATACAGTAATGTTAGATTTCCTCTCTCTACCTTACCAGCTCTCTTCAGCCACGCGCTGGATGCTAGAGACCTTAGCACCAAACAACCTTCTTCTATCTACAATTTGATGTTCCACCTCAAATTATATAGTAGGAGGATAGGAAATTAATCTAAGCTATATTTAATAAATAGCTGAGCTATAAAACTGTGGCTGGTCAAATTCGGATATATTAGATTAAAGATAGCCTTGTGTTGTAACTGGAGAAGATCATGCAGGACATTAAACAATAGGAGGGGAAGAATGTGACAATCCTTTAACAACTCTTTAAGGAACAAAGGCAAACTGATCCAACATTCTGCCACTAGAGTGTAGGCAAGAAATAATTGGCATTTGAAATAATTAGAAGATTAATCAGGGCATTAAAAAAAATACTGTATATGTGTGTATCTATGAAAGGTAGTAATTGTACTGGCTGTATATGGAGAACCTTTTTACGCTACTTATTTTTTTCTAAGTGTTTTGTATTTTTCCTCAAGTTGCAGCTCTGTATGTTTATAGGTTGATCCAGATTTAAAAAAAACACCTTTTTATGGCCAATTCAACCATAAATCCAAGACATAAGATTGACTGTGCCCAAAATCTGCAGTCCTGTAAGCCTTCATAGTGGTGCCTTTAAGACCTGAGACCCCTAAGGGACTTTTGTGCTGTTAATCTTTATCGTTCTCCATTTGATTTTGCTGTATTTGATTTTTTTTTTCTTTCTATAAATATAGATTTAATTTAGTCTTTCGTTCTATAAACGTTTCCCAGATTTCCCCTCTGGGGGATTTTGAATTAATTTGAGCAAAGCCACGCTTGAGAGGGCCTGCTGCAGTTTCTATGCCTGTAGTTAGAAGCAGTTTGGGGACGCTGATAAGGTTTTTAATAGGGCCATTTTGCCAGAAAGAGGTCACTTTATCTCTGTCAGACTGCTGCAGTCTGTATTTTTGTGATGGGAAAGAACCAATTTCCTCTACATCTCGATATCTAATCTTTGTCATGTTACACAAAATATTTAAACAAAAGAGAGGTATTCAGACAAAAAAGGATGCTGAATGGTGTCAAAGGAAAGACATAATGACAGCGGTAGTATCATATTACTCATACAGCCAGTCAGTAGAAAGAAATGATGTGATAGGCTTACTGGAAATTGACTCACCCAAACCTGTCCGAAAAAAATGTCTGCCATTGGTGACTTATTTTTGAAGGTGCAGGCTCCAGGGCTGTCATCTATATTCTTTCCTCACTACTTGGTGAGTTACTAACCTAGAATAAATATGTGTATGTCAAATGTCAGACATCTAATATACACATGTTAGTTCCTAGTCAGTAATTCAAGTAGTTAGGAAAGCATATCAATGACAGCCCAGGAGCATGTACTTTCAAAAATATGCCAGCAAAGGCCAGTTATCATATTTCTGTGATGGCAGATTGCTTTATGAAGATTATATTTACTCAGGGTAGGATGTGAAGAAGTACAGTATCAATATGAAAAAACATAGCTGTTCATATTTATTTTTGTGCATTTTAAAGAAAAAAATGATTTTGGGTCCATTTGAGTTGCACTATACAGCTCGGTACAGCCCTGAAAGGAATAATGGCTAATGTTCAGTGCCTGTTGAGTCCTTTTATGAACATTGAACCCTCAAAACTAATTGGCAACTACCACCAGCAGGGTCAATCTGCTGTCCATTATGGAAATTGTAGAGGAACCATCCATATTTATACGGATTTAGTTGACTATCACATTGTGATGACATTTACTTTGCTATTTTGGAGAGGAGATAAGTATTAATGAGTCAGGATAGAATCTGGGCAACTTCAATACATGGGCATTGTAGCTCCTATTATGAGTCTAATAGCTACATCACTCTTAAACACGGAAAATTAATGATAAAATATTTAGTTATATACTATATGTAAAGTTTGTGAAGCAACAAATAATTAGGATTTTTTTTTCACTCCCTGTTTAGCTGTGTTTCCTTAGCCTATTCAGGCACTAGGATGATTAACTGAGATGTTCTTCAGTATGTTTAAGGGCATGTGTGTAGTGATAATTGTAACTATCTTGATTTGCCCAAACTTTATATAACTAGTCTTTTAATGTAAGTCTATGGCCAACAGAAGTAGGTATTTTTAACTAGAGGTCACTGATGTTAGATTACCTGATGTACAGTACATGTTAGACTACCTGATGTTTTTGGTGTAGGTTTTCCTCCCTTAAGAAAATTGGACATTTTTGAGCCCAGTTCTTTCTTTTGGTTGGAAACTCAATGAAACATAGGCATGTGCATTTGTTCACCTGTATAAGTGAGTTTTGCAAGCAGTTACATTTCTTTTTGAACCATTAGATCAGTTAGAAAATAATTTCAGTTTATTGCACTTAAATGTCTTCATGGTTCATTGCAATTACAGAATAAGCTTGATTGCAAGTTTTTTTTTTTTACTTTGTGTGTTCTCTACTAAGATAAGATGTGGTTTTGATGTTCTCTATTAATCTATGAATTTTCAAATGTGATATAAAATGTATTATTATCCTTTCTTGACTGTACAGCACAGGATAAAGGAAGTGTGTTACGGAACCAATGGGTTATGCAGCTACCTTCAGTTACTGGACAGTGGCAAACCAAAGCTGTAAGGACATACATGCATAACTCCTTCCACTCCCAACCTGCCTCAGTCTTTTTTTTTGCTGGTGTCTGAGACAGTGGCGGAACTACCAGTGTCGCAGCGGTCGCCGGCGCAACCGGACCCTGGCGTTCCGCCACTTGGGGGGGCCCAGGAAGGAAAAACGGGCCCCGACCGCGGCAGTGGAGTAACAAGCGGGGGGCCGATGGAGCTGCAAAGACAGACAGACGAGCGGGAGAGGGTTGCTCCGGTCGCCAGCAGTGAAGTGGGCGGGCGGGCCGGCAGTAAACACGGCCGTGAGGACCCAGTGCTTGAGTTTCCTTCAGCTGAGAGGACTGTGACATGTGAGGTACGTGCTTTAGTGCTTTCCATTATAGAACATAGAACATAACATGGCTGAATTTGGAACTGACCATATTCTATTCCATGTTCTATAATGACATTGTATTATTAGAAAACTACAAGTCGGCAGTTCAGCTGTGACTTGTAGTTCCATGTATGATAGAAGGCTGTTTTAATTAATTCCTCATGAAAGTACTAGTAACACAATGCCATTATAGAGACATAGGATAGAATATAGTTGAACTTGAAAATTACTATACTATAATGCCATTGTATTACTAGTATTTTCATGAGGAATTAATTAAAACAGCCTTCTATCATACAAGGGACTACAAGTCCCAGCATGCACTCAATATCCCTGTACACCTCTCACATATCACCCAGTGAACTACTGCAGGGGGCTTGCATGCTGGAACTTGTAGTTCCCTGGGTGATTTATATGTGGGGGTGTAGAAGGACAATGATGGGACTTGTAGTTTCCTGGTTGATGTGGAGGGGTGTATAGGGACAATGAAGGCATGTTGGTTGTAGTTGAACTATAACTCCCAGCATGCCTTCATTGTTATACCCCCAGCGTTCTGGAAAGGAAGAAGAGGGTCCAGCCCTGTAACCGCCAAGGCCCCCGACATTGCCTCCTGGGACTACAGCTCCCAGCAGACCAGTGCTCCCCAGCTCCGCCGAGGGGCCCTTCATGGCTTCTTGCACCGGGGCCCTGAGGTTCCTAGTTACTCCTCTGGTCTGAGAGTAGCACAACTTTGTCTGCACTATTCTGCTTCAAGACTCCTCTCGCAATTTTACCTGCTCACCTCCACTGCAGAACGTCTTAGAAGCTATCAGAATTGTTTTTCCTCTTGGCTGAGCCTTAGAGGACTGCTGGAAGGAAGATGCAGGTTGGTATGTAATGTGCTGTGGATTCTGCATGGTCCACTCACCCTGCCCACCGGGAAGGTGAAGATTAACCACTAGGAAGGCGAGGATTGGATGGGGCATATTTTTTGAGGCCTCATGCACATTTTGTTGAGAAAACATGAGTTCAGGTGCATCTGAAGCTCATTTCTAAACACACCTGAACTCGTGTAATGCTTTTCTATGACTAATTACACCTAGATGTCCCACAGTACCTAGCAGTGGCGTAGCCAGAGTTATGGGCGCCCGGGGCAGAACATTTTTTTTCGCCCCCCCCCCCCATATT